>NC_044035.1:254549480-254697215 GCF_901765095.1 Microcaecilia unicolor | reverse complement strand
TCCACCTTCGGTACACTGCTGACATGCCCCCTTGAACTTTGGTCATCCCTGCAACGAAAAGCAGTTGAGGATGCCCAAAATCGGCTTTTGATTATGATGAAGGTAACTGGTAGGGGAGATATGGGCCTGTGTCCGCCTGTCTGAAGTGCACTGCAGTACCCACTAAAACTGCTCCAGAGACCTGCATGCGCTGTCATGGAGGCTGGCATAGAGGCTGGCACAAAATATTTTAAAGATGTTTTTGAGTGTGGGAGGGGTTAGTGACCACTGGGGGAGTAATGGGAGGTCATTCCCGATTCTCTGGGGGTCATCTGGTCATTTCAGGCACCTTTTTGTGCCTTATTCATAAAAAAAACACGTCCAGGTGAAAACGTCCAAGTGTTCGTCAGGGACGTCCTTGTTTTTTTCGATTATGGATCAAAGACATCTAAGTGTTAGGCACGCCCAAGACCCGCCTTCGCTATGCCTCAGACAACCCCCGTGAACTTCGGACGTCCTTGCGACGGACTGCAGTTGGAGACGTCCTAAATTGGGTTTCAATTATACTGATTTGGACATCCCTGGGAGAAGGACGTCCATCTTCTGATTTATGTTGAAAGATGGATGTCCTTTTTTTTCTAAAATTAGTCCAATAGGCACCTATGAACCCTCAAAGTGCATAAATGATGATGCTCTTATTTACACCTGCTCCAGGTGTAGATATGTATGTGTAGTCTGTGGGTGTACCCACATTTTATGAAATAAGTCTATACAACATCACTTCACCCAAACTATGCCCTCGTGAATTCCTACATTTGATGAGTGTGTAAGTACACACCATCTTATCACCGCATATATTTAAGTACACATCAACCACCATGCAATTATATAAAGAGCCTTTTCTAAATGTTGAACAGGCTTCATATACCCCTAAATGCCTCTTACTTTCTCAAAGAAAGACCATTAAGATGATATAGATGAAGATCTGATATAGATTAACCAAAGCAAAACCCAATAATTTATCATTCTTTTACAATCCTTCACTGAAAGTTCATACAATGATAAAAATAATATATTATCTTCTGATTATCACTATACAGAATTCACATTTATGATCATTTGCAGACTTCCAGAAATAATTTATCTCTTTGAGAAAAAAGAAAGAAAGAAGAACAAAGAAAATCTTTACTTTGAATGTGGGAGGGGGGTTATACACCTAAAACCACAGCTCTAACCTTGACCACATTCTTTCTAGAGGAAACCAAACAGAAGAAGCGTATTGCCTGGCCCCTTTTTCAAAATAAAATCTGCTTTTAAATAGGTATCAAAAGTTTGTTGTGTCTTTTCATTTTTATTTTTTTTCAGTGCTATAAAGTTTTAATAATAGGCAAAATCAAACAATTCCATTGTATGGAAAATGAAAAAAGATGTCCCAAAGATCTCAATTGCTAATTCATTCCACATGGCTCGCCCCTGCTTATGTGGTGGATTGTGTCACAGTTTGATCATTTATTTTGAAGACAAATCTGTTCTTTCGTGGTGTCAGTTTGATGAATCTGAGCCGCCGAGTGGAGAAACCAGCTGATTTCTGCATTGGAGTGCAAGGGCTGATGAGATGAGTAAAAGTAAGCACTTTCAGTCTTTCAGGATTATATTAAGAATCTTCAAAAATGGCACATGCTTGAAAATAATGGTCTGCACCAATAGATTCATTTACACAGAGCAACAATTCTCACTCCAAAAGAAAGAAATGCCAACCTTGCGTCTCCCTGATCACAAATTATTAAAACATTGCCAAAGATTCATAGATGTATATTGTAAATTACCATCTGATGCTGAAATTTTTTTCAAAGAATTCCACATGCTATACAGTGTCTACCAGTCCTCTACGTGTTTTATGGAAAGCCTTTTTCATGTTAAGCGTGCGTTAGCATTTACATAAGTACATAAATATTGCCTTACTGGGACAGACCAAAGGTCCATCAAGTCCAGCATCCTGTTTCCAACAGTGGCCAATCCAGGTCACAAATACCTGGCAAGATCCCCCAAAAGTACAAAACATTTTATGTTGCTTATTCCAGAAATAGTGGATTTTCCCCAAGTCCAATTTAATTTTGCTTCTGTTACTGCTCTTTGTCATGGAGGCTATCATTTCTCCCACAGACCATGCTCAGCTGGTCACGATAGATGTGTTGGGCTGCTACTTTCCTCCTCCTGTAAATTCGATTCCTTCATCCACCTCAGTCCGAAACCTCATCCTGTTTGTTTGACATGGCCAAAATGGGACTACTTATTTTTCCTCCTCTTCTCTTTTTTTCTGTCTCTGTAGATGGCACACTTATTTTTCCCATTCCCTTACCATGAAACCTGGAAGGTCATCTCTGATGCCTCTCTTTTCTTCTTTATACACCTCGAAATTGTTGATAAAGCATGTCAATCCTTCTTTTTCACCATTGTTAAAATCAATTCCTTTCTTCTAAGCATGTAATTAAAACACTCATCCACCCTCTCATTATTTTGTGCTTAGACTACTGTAACCTACTACTTGTGGGTCCCCATGGAACCATCTTTCTGCACTGCAATTTCTTCAAAATGCAGTTGCACAACTTATTTTCCTTTATATCACTATGACCACTTAACGCCTCTCCTGAATTTACTACATTGGCTCCCCATTTGCTTCTGCACCCAGTTTAAGCTCCTATTGCTTACCAACAGTTGTAGTCACTCTGCAGCAACCCATTACTTATCTTATCTTGTCTCTTCGTGCACGCTTTCTTATAAACTCAGCTTGGCTGGCAAATTGCTCCTATGCTTTATCAATCTCACGGCACTATTTGCCTGGACCAGATTTCCTGCGTCAGTACATCATGCTTCCTCTCTAGCCATATTCCATTGAGACTGAAAATTCACCTTTTATATCTCGACCACGTTTCTATAATACATTCTCTTAGACTCTCTTGTTTGTAATATATGTTTGTCTTGGTCAAACTACAAGCTCTTTAGAGTGGGACTGTCCTTCTTATATGTGTCTGTACAGCACTGCAGGCACCTGACTGGTAGCAATTTAGAAATGATCATTGCCAACTATTTAAAAATATTAGGGCCTTTTTTAATCAAGCCTTGCTAGTTGCTACACTGTTGAGCCCCCCAAATCCCCCTCAAAACCCACTGCCCACAAGTCTACACCATTACTAAAGCCCTAAGGGGTGAAGGGGGGCACCTACATGTGGGTACAGTGGGTTTGGGGGGCGGTTTGGAGGGCTCCCATTTACCAGCACAAGTGTAACAGGTGGGGGGGGGGGGATGGGCCTGGGTCCACTTGCCTGAAGTCCACGGCACCCCCTAATAACTGCTCCAGTGACCTGCATACTGCTGCCAGGGAGGTGGGTATGACATTTGAGGGTGAAAATAAAAAGTTGTGAAACGGCATATTTTGTGGTGGGAGGGGGTTTGTGACCACTGGGGGAGTCAGGGGAGGTCATCCCCAATTCCCTCCAGTGGTCATCTGGTCATTTAGGGCATTTTTTGGGCCTTATTCGTGGAAAAACAGGGTCCAGGAAAAGTACCCTAAATTCTCGCTAAAAACGCATATTTTTTTTCCATTATCGGCGAAAGGCACCATCTCTGATCGCCCGATAACCACGCCCCAGTTCCGCCTTCACCACGCCTTCGACACGCCCCCATCAACTTTGTCCGCATCCGCAACGGAGTGCAGTTGAAAACGTCCAAATTCGGCTTTCGATTATACCGCTTTATTCGTTTTTCTGAGATAAACGTCTATTTCCCGATTTGGGTCACAATATAGGCGTTTTTCTATTTTGATTATAAGCAGGAAACTATACCACTCTTGATTTAAGCTTCCTGAGTTTCAGAGCACTGCTACTGAAGCATATTTTTATCCTCGCTCTAGTTTCTCAAGGAGAGGGAGGGGGTAGAAGAGAAGGATTAGGAATTGAGGAATTCTGGTGGTTGGTTGTTGGAATTTGTTTCTGTATTGCAGGGAAATTGGTGAATAAAAAATATAGTTAAATAAATAAAATAAGTCTTCATGAAAACAAGTTGATCATGTGTCAGAATGGGTTTAGGCAACTACAGACAAAGCGCCTTGCCATGCATTCTCTCCCATTTCTTGTTTTTAATGAGAGATATCTATAGAAATGGTAAATGCAACAGGATGTGGCGTGACATCCTGTGTCCAGGAACACCCAGCTATAGGAGCACTAGGAAGTTATTTTTGGAGCAGTACAGCAATTGGCAAAGGCTTGCTGGCCTGCTCCTGTAGAAGCACATCTCTGTCTACCATCACTTTAGGTAAAGAGCAAATAGATGTGACAGTTCTTGGTTCTCTCACTTTAGCTTGGGATTTCAGTACTGTGCGAGCTAGAAATCAGCAGACCTTATTCAATGAAGGGGTTTTGTTTTCCCACAAATACAGAATGGCAAAAAACGTCCTCTTGATTAATGTATGGGAGAATATTGTCACATCCAATGGACACTGTTCTAAACCAGTCAACTGCAATGTGCTGGTTTGTGACAGTTTAGGTTTTGATCATTTCTCACTTTTCTTTTCTTTTCTTGTTTGTTTTCATTGGAGACTGTCCCTGGGAATCAAATGAAATATCTTGAGCTGGCTTGTGCTTTGGAAGGAAAAGTTTGGCTCTTACACGGAGGCAACATTATTCAAGTGGATGCCTAAGCATTGTGTTGGTTGTCAAATGTCTTAAAGTCTTAAACTTCATCACTCAGCCTTAGCTTCTCTCCTTGTATGGCTGGACCTTTTCCATTCTTTTTCTTTTCATCTTTTTACTGATGTACAAGAGTTTTTCATTGTCCTACATATCTTCGATCCATAGTCAGGGTTTCCATATTCTCCAGGCACACTGGCCCAGTTGTGCTTTACTCCATGAAATAAAATCCTGCTTTCCTTAGAGAAAGTTCCATGCATACAATCTGACAAAACAAAGAATGGCTTACAGGCTTATTTTCGAAAGTGATCGCCGGCCATTTCCCGACATAAATCGGTAGATGGCCGGCGATCTCTCAAAAGCGGCAAAATCAGTATAATTGAAAGCAGCTTTTTTTGACAGCATCGCCGCTTTCCCATCGCCTCGCCGGCGAAAGTTCAAGGGGGCATGTCGGTGGCGTAGCGAAGGCGGGACATGGGCGGGCATGGGCGTGGCTACCAGATGGCTGGCTTTCGCGGATAATGGAAAAAAAAAGCGACGTTAAGCAATATTTCGCCGGGTTTACTTGGTCCTTTTATTTTCACGACCAAGCCTCAAAAAGGTGCCCCAACTCACCAGATGACCACCGGAGGGCATGGGGGATGACCTCCCTGTAGTCCCCCAGTGGCCACCAACCCTCTCCCACACTAAAAAAATAAAAAAAAAAACTTTTTTTACCAGCCTGTATGCCAGCCTCAAATGTCATACCCAGCTCCCTGACAGCAGTATGCAAGTCCCTGAAGCAGTTTTTAATGGGTGCAGTGCACTTCAGGCAGGCAGACCCAGGTCCATCCCCCCTACCTTACACTTGTGGTGCTAAGTTTGAGCCCTCCAACAACACCCACTGTACCCACATGTAGGTGCCCCCCTTCACCCATAAGGGCTATGGTAATGGTGTACAGTTGTGGGGAGTGGATTTGGGGGGGGGATTTGGGGGACTCAGCACCCAAGGTAAGGGAGCTATGCACCTGGGAGCTATTTGTGTATTTTTAAAACATTTTTAGAAGTGCCCCCTAGGGTGCCCGGTTGGTGTCCTGGCATGTCAGGGGGACCAGTGCACTACAAATGCTGGCTCCTCCCATGACCAAATGCCAGAGTTCGCCGGGTTTGAGATCGCCGGCATTTTTTTCCATTATCGCTGAAAAACAAAACCGGCGATCTCAAACCCGGCGAACTCTGGCATTTGGCCGGGCTAAACCGTATTATCAAAAAAAAGATGGCCGGCCATCTTTTTCGATAATACAGTTCCGGCCAGCTGTTGCGCCACCACCAAAATAGATCGCCGGTGAACTATTTCGCCGGCAACGTTCGATTATGCCCCTCCACGTCTGCCATTCGTCAGATTTATTTACCGCCTTTTTGAAGGAATTCACTCAAAGCAGTGTACAGCAAGAATAAATCAGACATGAGCAACAGGCAATTACAGCAGTAAAAATATTCAAATAAAAATATTCAAACAATACAAAGTACGGCAAAGTATACTATTTATAATGTCAACACAATGTAATAGAACATTTAAATTGACAGTGAAAGGTATAAGGAAAGATGGAACATATAGATAGGTAAGAGAGTAAGAAGAGTTAGAAAGTAAAAGAAAGTTGCAAATGAGGTCAGAGAGATGGTTAACATACAGATAGGTAAGGTTGTAAAAGGAGTTAGAAAATAAGGTTGGTTGTCTGCAACCACCAACGGAGGCTGCCGCTCTCCTGAGCTCACAGTGGCAACTTCACCTGCAGGAAATCCCTCTGCGGTGACCATCTGGACAGAAGGGACTTTTGCAGAGATCTCATGTGTGCCCTGGCCCAAGGCACCGCTTCTACTGTCACCACCATGGAGCCCAAAATTTGGACAACACTGACCTGAACAGAAATAAGTACATAAGTACATAAGTAGTGCCATACTGGAAAAGACCAAAGGTCCATCTAGCCCAGCATCCTGTCACCGACAGTGGCCAATCCAGGTCAAGGGCACCTGGCACGCTCCCCAAACGTAAAAACATTCCAGACAAGTTATACCTAAAAATGCGGAATTTTTCCAAGTCCATTTAATAGCGGTCTATGGACTTGTCCTTTAGGAATCTATCTAACCCCTTTTAAACTCCGTCAAGCTAACCGCCCGTACCACGTTCTCCGGCAACAAATTCCAGAGTCTAATTACACGTTGGGTGAAGAAAAATTTTCTCCGATTCATTTTAAATTTACCACACTGTAGCTTCAACTCATACCCTCTAGTCCTAGTATTTTTGGATAGCGTGAACAGTCGCTTCACATCCACCCGACCCATTCCACTCATTATTTTATACACTTCTATCATATCTCCCCTCAGCTGTCTCTTCTCCAAGCTGAAAAGCCCTAGCCTTCTCAGCCTCTCTTCATAGGAAAGTCGTCCCATCCCCACTATCATTTTCGTTGCCCTTCGCTGTACCTTTTCCAATTCTACTATATCTTTTTTGAGATACGGAGACCAGTACTGAACACAATACTCCAGGTGCGGTCGCACCATGGAGCGATACAACGGCATTATAACATCCGCACACCTGGACTCCATACCCTTCCTAATAACACCCAACATTCTATTCGCTTTCCTAGCCGCAGCAGCACACTGAGCAGAAGGTTTCAGCGTATCATCGACGACGACACCCAGATCCCTTTCTTGATCCGTAACTCCTAACGCGGAACCTTGCAAGACGTAGCTATAATTCGGGTTCCTCTTACCCACATGCATCACTTTGCACTTGTCAACATTGAACTTCATCTGCCACTTGCACCCATTCTCCCAGTCTCGCAAGGTCCTCCTGTAATCGTTCACATTCCTCCTGCGACTTGACGACCCTGAATAATTTTGTGTCATCGGCGAATTTAATTACCTCACTAGTTATTCCCATCTCTAGGTCATTTATAAATACATTAAAAAGCAACGGACCCAGCACAGACCCCTGCGGGACCCCACTAACTACCCTCCTCCACTGAGAATACTGGCCACGCAATCCTACTCTCTGCTTCCTATCTTTCAACCAGTTCTTAATCCATAATAATACCCTACCTCCGATTCCATGACTCTGCAATTTCTTCAGGAGTCTTTCGTGCGGCACTTTGTCAAACGCCTTCTGAAAATCCAGATATACAATATCAACCGGCTCCCCATTGTCCACATGTTTGCTTACCCCCTCAAAAAAATGCATTAGATTGGTGAGGCAAGACTTCCCTTCACTAAAGCCTGCAACTTGAGAATCCTGACCTGGGGAAGAAACACTTGACTTTGAATACTTTCAAAGGAGACCCCTAGGTAGTCGAGGGACTGAGACGGAACTAGATGACTTTTGAGAGAGTTGACCATCCAACCAAGGGACTGAACTACTCAAGCTGTGACCTGCAGGCTTTCCCGATATGACTTTGCCTTGATCAGCCAATCATCCAGGTAGGGATGAACCAGAATACCACCTTTTCCCAAGAGCCGTGCTACCACCACCATAGCCTTTGTGAATGTGTGAGGAGCTGTGGCGAGTCCAAAAGGTAAAGCCCGGAACTGATCATGCTTGCCCAAAACCGCAAAGCAAAGAAAATGCTGGTGCATGGGTCGAATCGGAATGTGCAGATAGCCCTTTGTTAAGTCCAGTGCGGTCAAAAAAGCTTCCCGGACTGGACCCCCACTATAACCGAATGAAGAGTCTCCATATGAAAACTGGTGACCTTGAGGACCTGACTGACAGCCTTGAGATCCAGAATCGGTCTGAAAGATCCTTCTGTCTTTGGCCCGACAAAGTAAATGGAATAACAACCCTCTGTGGAGGGAACTGGACAAATAGCCTGTAGATCAGTAAGTCTTTCAGAGTATCCCGGACCGTGCCTGTCTTGAGGCGAGAATGACAGGGAGACTCCAGAAAGGCGTCTGGAAGATGCTGTGCAAATTCTAAGGCATGCCCATCTCAAATAACCTCTAGCACCCACTGATCGGAGGTAATATGGGCCCACCACTTCCAATAGAACTGTGTCAAACAAGCTCCCACAGGAATCAGAGGTTGGACCTGGAAACCTTCATTGGGCAGGACAGGCTGGGGATGGGAAAGCAACTCCTGCTTCCCTGTGAGCCCCTCGAAAGAACCGGAACTGCTGAACCGGAGTCACTCTACCTGCTCTATAAAATCAACGAAAATCTCATCCTTGGGCTTGACCAACAAGTGGAACACGAAGCCTAGGTCTGCACTGCAAATCCCTAATTTCTATACTAAGCAGGATGACCATGTTAATGAAAACAGGCACCAGATAATGCCAGCACTGTCAGGCTTAATGTATGCTTTCTCTTTCATTCTACTGTATTTATTTCACACTTTTTTCAGTTGTAGCTCAAGATGAGTTACATTTGGTTTCTTCCTATCCCCAGAGGGTTTACAATCTAACCCCCTATTTACAAAGCTACACAGCAATGCCAACACAGCACATTCAAAGTGGATGGACTGTGTTGGCATTAGCACACCGGCAGCCGCTAGCTTGACTTTGTAAACAGGGGGGTAAGTTTGTACTTGAGGCATTGGGAGCTTAAATGGCTTGTTTAAGATCAGAAGGAGTAGCAGTGGGATTTGAACCTGGCTTCCCTGATTGTCAGCCTGATTCTTTAACCACTAGGCTACTCCTCTACTCCTTCTGCTCTTATCACAAGTCCAGGATAAAGTGTGAAGCAGAGTTATCAGGTTCTTAGGGATTTGACATGAGCTGTGATGTGAGTGCATCAGTTGTGGCCCCTGGCACTGAACAGAGACCACTAGCTCCTTTCACATAGGCCATCTTAGCAGGGTTTGAAGCAACAATCCCAAGGATAATATTGTTAGGATTGAGACCACTCATGAGAAGAACTGGGTATAAATTCAACATAGTTTGCTGTATATCATGTTGTCGATGACAGCATAGAAGAACAGACCTCCACAGTCCAAAGACAGATGCAAACATAGCGAAGGGGGCTAAAATAATAACTAGATGATGCTCTAAGAATTCAAATATTTATTAGCATCCAAGACTCGACACAGGCCATGTTCTGGCCACTAGGCCCGCATCAGGAGTCTATAAATAATCATATAACATATATAACTGATCAAAAATATTACAGTACAAAAATACACAATTTACAATATATTAGACAATACAATAAATTAAAACAATAGGGGAAATAAGAACCAATTGCAGTAAAAATATATAGAATATAAATTGCTGTTAAAATATACAAATAGGACTATTGCATGCAATATATTAGAATACAAAATAACCATATTGAAACAATATGAATGGGAAAACCACCCCAAAAGAATTGCAAGCCATTACTAATACACCAATTGTAAATATAATCCCATACAGTGGTAAACAATCAACTGAATTAATTTGATCATATTAAATTAAAAAAACTAAACAAATTGCTCCAGTGTATAATGAGCTTGTATTACACATAAAAATCAGAAGTACCCTGAAAAGTATAATCTGGAAAGATATACCCTAAAGCTGCATTTGGAATAAAACAAGAATCAAAGAGATACCTCAAAAGGATGTTTGTCAATTAATGCGTTATGTAGCTGTAAAGAAAGATAGGAATAACGAGAACTGTATCAGATTGAAGAGAAAATCAAAAAGCATCATATACTAAATCTTTCAAAGTGCATGGGAAAAAAGCAATGCGCTCAATGAAACTGAATAATTTAATATGATCAAATTCATTCAGTTGATTGTTTACCACTATATGGGATTATATTTACAATTGGTGTATTAGTAACGGTTTGCAACTCTGTTGGGGTGGTTTACTCATTGATAATGTTTCATTATGGTTATTTTGTATTCTAATATATTGCGTACAATAGTCCTATTTATATATTTTTAACTGCAATTTATATTTATATAACTGCAATTTATATTTTATATATTTTTACTGGAATTGGTTTTATTTTTTATTGTTTTAATTTATTGTATTGTCAAAAATATTGTTTATTTTGTATTTTGCATTTTACTTCTTTTGATCAGTTTATTGTTATATGATTATTTTAGACTCCTGATGCGGGCCTAGCGGCTGAAACATGGCCCATGTCATGTCTAGGATGCTAATAAATATTTGAATCCTTACAGCATTGTCTGATTATTATTTTAGTCCCTTTTGCTGTGTTTGCATCTGTGTATAATGTTGTACCACACTTCAAGATTTTTGGTGGGCGTGTAATAACTAATGTAGTAAACGGTAAATGGTATATGAGCTGTGGGTATATTTTTAATTATAAGTTGTGCCAGGGGAATAGCCATGGCGGGACAGTCCAGGTGAGCTATGGCCCCTCCACTTTGAAATCAGGACCACCCAGTCAGCAGCCATGGCATGGGCCAATGAGAAGAGACTTGAGATGGTGTCAACATTTATACTGCCCAGTTTCCTCCAGGCCTCATAAAAAAAAATCGATTCTGGCTATGCCACTGTGTTGTGCATAGCTGTACACCCGCTCAGTTGGGGATGTCTTTAGTATCTCTGACTGCAGGATCATAATACATGAGAGATACAACTGAAGATCCAATATGTGGCTCTAAGACAAACTTATTGCCACATTGCTAACATGAGCTAATTTATTGACATGTGATAATGTGATTTAATGCATGTTAAATAAGACAAGCCCATTATTCATTGTGAGGCCCATTTACTACTTGCATGCTAAACTGGCAAGTCATTAACCCTCTATTGCCCCAGGTACAAAAAAAACTTAGGACTTTTTTTACTAAGTGGCAGAAAACCCAATGCGGGCTTACCACTCACTATACAGGAAGTACTGCCGGGCTACCACAACAGCCCAGCAGTACTTTTCACCCTTAGTGTGCCGTCATTTCTGGCGCTACAAAAAATTATTTATTTTTGTAGCGCCAGAGTGTACCTGGCGGTAATTGGGCAGTGCCGCACGCTACCCTGTTACCGCCAGGTTAATGCGGGAGCCCTTACTGTTACCTCAATGGGTGATAAGAACTTCCCCACAAAATGGCTGCGCGGCAAGTGCTTTACATGCCGCTCGGCCATTTCCAGTAGGAAAGTGAAACTTCCCTTTTACCAGCTGCAGTAAAGGGGGCCTCGGCACACGTGTAAAACACACTCCACCAGCGCTGGCCTCCTTTTGCCGCAGCTTGGTAAAAGGAACCCTTTGATTGTGAGCCTACCAGGGACAGAGAATGTACCTGCATATAATATGTAAACATAGTAGATGACGGCAGAAAAATACCTGCACGGTCCATCTAGTCTGCCCAACAATTTAAACTCATATGTGCTACTTTGTGTATACCTGACCTTGATTCGTTTCTGCCATTTTCAGGGCACAGACTGTAGAAGTCTGCCCAGAACAAGGCCCACCTCCCAACCACCAGCCCCGCCTCCCCCCACCAGCTCCCCCACCAGCTTCTGAGGATCCCTTCCTTCCAAACAGGATTCCTTTATGTTTATCCCACACATTTTTAAATTCCGTTACCATTTTCATCTCCACCACTTCCCACGGGAGGGCATTCCAAGCATCCACCACTCGCTCCGTGAAAAAATACTTCCTGACATTTTTCTTGAGTCTGCCCCCCTTCAATCTCATTTCATGTCCTCTCATTTTACAGCCTTCCCCTCTCCAGAAAAGGTTCGTTTGCGGATTTATACCTTTCAAATATTTGAACGTTTGTATCATATCACCCCTGTTTCTCCTCTCCTCCAGGGTATACATGTTCAGGTGCGCAAGTCTCTCCTCATACGCCTTGTAACACAAATCCCATACCATTTTCATAGCTTTTCTTTGCACCGCTTCAATTTGTTTTACATCCTTAGCAAGATACGGCCTCCAAAACTGAACACAATACTCCAGGTTGGGCCTCACCAATGACTTGTACTTGTACAGGGGCATCAACAGCTCTTTTCTTCTGCTGGTCACACCTCTCTCTATACATCCTAGCAACCTTCTAGCTACGGCCACCGCCTTGTCACACTGTTTCGCCGCCTTCAGATCCTCATCTACTATCACCCCAAGATAAACCATTTTGCTTGTACCACAGTAATGTGGTATATCAAAAGTATACCCTTACCTATACTCATTAACATGCATTAACTCATTAGTACACATTAATAAAGGAGGTCCTTAATGTAATTCATTCTCCATTTTTTCAACAGACATATAAAAAATAAAACAACTGGCTCAAAAAACAGGAACCAGTTAAAAACATTCTTCATTTTCACACGCTTTAGCAAGAACTAGAAGGAAAAAGAGAGTCCATCAAATCTCAGGAAATGCAAATCCACAGAGACTGATAACTGGTCAAAATCACAAACATTGGCTTGCAAACTTGGAAAACTCCATTGCTTGACCTAATGCTCTACTCCAGCTATCATAAAAATGTGCTATTACCCAGTATGGTCCACATTATTAACATATCATTTCTAGAGTGTTCCCTGATGTAGAAGCTTGTGTTTCTATTGACGTAGTCCCCAGAAAGAAATTTTGCTCACTAGTGAATTGTGCACATCACTGTCAAAATTCTCATTCATCCAGCTATAGTTTCACCACACCCCATCAGATAAAAATGCTTTGATCCTTTAGCAGGTTTTTATAATAGAAATGTTTTGCTCATCACTCTTTTCCCCTTTTTGATGGTAGGTTATATTTCATTCCACCGTTCTGTCTTTTGTGGTCCGACTTTTCTCTCGGGGATGGTCCTCACAATCTAAGAAAGAATCCTCAGGCGTAAGTGTATAGGAAAAGTGATGTTTCACAATGGGCCACCATCGATCATCTTTCACTTAGCCCCTAAACTAAAAGCACATTGTGGGATATCAGAATGCCTTTCACCCTGCTACAACAATGAGTTTTTAGGAAAAGTTCCAGTTTCTTTGAAAACTCAGCTCTCCTGCTACGAATGATGAATGCTATGAAAGAAAATCCCAAGTAGTAATCTTGCCATGTCTAAAGGGTATCACAAAATGCAGGAATGGTTTCTTCAATGTCCTAGAGACAGCATTTTGAACACTTAATAGAGCAGCTATCAAACATGAGAGAAAAACCACTATTAAAATCTCCTCCTGTTGAATTTGTTTAATAATATTTGTTTACTTTAACAGCTCTAAAATACATATTGTTATATTTTTATTTGACACAATTACCATCTGCATTTCTAAAAATTCAATGTAACAACTAAAATAAGCAGCAAACATGATATAAAAACTACTAAAAACTATGCATAAAATATTAAATTACAATCAAATATACAACTCAAACATGCAGGCAATGCAAATATATGTAAGAAAATAAGGGGGCCCTTTTACAAAGGTGCACTAAAAAGTGGTCTGCACTACTTTTAGCAGCTGATTTTCATGCACGCTCAGGCCACCTCTTAGCACGTCTGCCAAAAAGCTGAATTCTATTTACGGTAATAATGGCCAAGTGCTAAGTCCAAAATTAGTGCCTGGCCATTTACCACATGAGCCTTACCACCTCCTATTTACTTGGTGGTAAGGGCTCATGCGCTAACCCTGTGGTAATCGGGAGCACACGACAAAGTGGCCATGCTGCCGATTATAGTCAGGAATGCCTCCCGCAGTAGAAAATAGAAAATTATTTTCTACCATGGGAAACTGCGCAAGCCAGCTTCAGAACTACCATCGGCTCCTGTGCTAGGTAGGGCCAATTTGGTGCATGCTATCTGTGCAGTACCCCTACCGCACCTTTGTACAAGGGTCCCAAGTAAAATAAATAAATATGTACATCAAATTTAAAACATTTTTTCTTAACACTGCCATCACCTACAAAATATTATGGCTGTTTTTGAAACATCTCATATATTCATCAACACAGTTCTAAGGAGTCTAGCACCCCTCTCAATCAACTTTATACCTTAGACTCTTCACTCTTACCCTACCTCTAAGATTTTGATAATTAAACTCTACAATAATGATCATTTCAACATCGTCACTCCTAAAACAATCTTGTAAAATTGCATGAAAGTGTAAAAGTAGGTACTGATATACTCTGAGTCAATGTAATGGTCAGGATATACTGTTTTTCTTTGATTGCAGTGCTATTTGCTTCTCCCCAAAGCTGCCACCCTCGGTGACTGCTTAGTTTGCCTAATGGTTAATCTGACCTTGATACTTAACATGCACAAGTATTTTCAAAACTGCCAAGTTGTACCATATTCACATTTAAATAATTGCATTTCCTAATTGAGGGGCCCTTTTACTAAGCCACGTAAGCGTCCATATACGCCCAACACATGCCAAAATGGAGTTACCGCCCGGTTACCATGTGGCTCTTGCGGTAATTTCATTTTTGGCAGGTGTCCACATGCGCGTCTGAAAAATAATTTTTATTTCAGACGCGCATATCGGACGCACGCCAAATGGCATTTGATGTGCATAGGTCATTACTGCCCGGTTACCATGTGACACTTTACCACTAGGTCAATGGCTGGCGGTAAGGTCGCAGACCCAAAATGGATGCGTGGCAATTTTGATTTTGCCACACGTCCATTTTTGGAAAAACTTTAAAAAGGCCTTTTTTTACAGGCCGCGCTGAAAAATGGATTGGCGCGTGCCCAAATCTGCGCCTACACTACCAGGAATCATTTTTCAGCGCGCCTTAGTAAAAGGACCCCTGATTGAACTGATCAGGGTATACAGTACGAGTAAAATGACCACAATTGACTCTTCCCACTGGATATGGTCTCTGTTTTCAGTTGTTTGACTCTTGTGTAGTATGCTTCAGGAGCCTTTGTTAATGCAGCTACGATAGCTTTCCTAAAATTATAAGAGTATATGAATGATAAGGAGACCACAGGTTTCAAAAGCTTTTTCATTTTTACCTGTTTCTTCCAGAGTCTCTGAATCCTTTTGCAAATGGGTTTCGGTCAATTTTTAATCTGGTGATCTATAAAGAAACAAGGCATGCAAATCAATTTTATAAAATTATTTTTCTTGTCATACCAAACAGAAAAACATCCATAAAGAGGCACAAGCGGTAGATGGATTTTTTTTTTTTTTTTTTGCAAACACGTACAAATTGCTTTTCTCGAAACCTATTTTTAAAGACTTTTTTCAATGCAGTTCATATGCAGTGTGACAAAATCCAAGGGGACATGTTGGGGGCATTTTTCTGCAATAATGGAACAAAGCAAAAAACAATCCAGGGCTAAAAGTATATGTTTTGGTCTAGACCTGTGTCAATCATGACTAAGTTGCAAAAGATGCCCTAAATGACCAGATGACCACTGAAGAGATTAAGCATGACACCCCCCTTACTCCCACAATGGTCACTGACCCCCTCCCATCCCCAAAGATGTAAAAGAAACAGTACATACCAGCCTCTATGACAGTTTCAGATGTTATGGCCAGACCTATTAGATCAGCAAGCAGGTCCCTGTAGAAGCCTAGTGGTCAGTGCAATGCACTATAGAGAAGGAGACCCAGGCCCATATCCCACTCTGTTATACTTGTGGTGGAAAGTGTGAGCTGTCCAAAACCCACCATAAACCTACTATACCCACATATAGGTGACACCTGCAGCCATAAGGGCTATTGTAATGGAGTGCAGTTGGATACAATAGGTTTTTGGTGGCTTTTGGAAGGGTCACCATGCAATATAAGAAGGTAATGGTGAGATGTGTACCTGGGACCTTTTATGTGAAGTCCACTGCAGTGCCCCCTAGGGTGCCCCACTGCTCTTCTGAGATGTCTGTGTGGCCAGTCTACTAAGAATGCTGGACCCTATCCAGCTCATTTTCGAAAGAGAAGGGCGCCCATCTTTCGACACAAATCGGGAGATGGGCGCCCTTCTCTCAGGGGCGCCAGAATTGGCATAATCGAAAGCTGATTTTGGGCATCCCCAATTGCTTTCCGTTGCCGGGATGGCCAAAGTTCCCGGGGGCATGTTGGAAGGGCAACAAGGGCGGGACAGGGGCGTGCCGGGCATGGTTAAGAGATGGGCACCCTTGGCCAATAATGGAAAAATGAAGGGCGTCTGTGGCGAGAATTTGGTCCACTTTATTTGGTCCCTTTTTTTTCAGGTCCAAGTCCCAAAAAAGTGCCCGAACTGACCAGATGACCACCGGAGGGAATCAGGGATCACCTCCCCTGACTCCTCCAGTGGTCACTAACCCTCTCCCACCCTCAAAAAAACAACTTTCAAAACTTTTTTTGCCAGCCTCTATTCAAATGTCATACTCTGGTCCAACGCAGCAGTATGCAGGTCCCTGGAGCAGTTTTAGTGGGTGCAGTGCACTTCAGGCAGGTGGACCCAGGCCCATCCCCCCCCTTACCCTGTTCCACTTGTGGTGGAAAATGGGAGCCCTACAAACCCAACCGAAACCCACTGTACCCACATGTAGGTGCCCCCTTCACCCCTTAGGGCTATGGTAGTGGTGTATAGTTGTGGGTGTGGGTTTCGGGGGGGGAGGTTCAGGGGGCTCAGCACCCAAGGTAAGGGAGTTATGTACATGGGAACAATTTGCGAAGTCCACTGTAGGTCCCCCTGGGGTGCACGGTTGGTGTCCTGGCATGTGAGAGGGACCAGTGCACTACGAATCCTGGCCCCTCCCATGACCAAATGCCTTGGATTTATTCATTTTTGCAATGGGCGCCATCGGTTTCCATTCTGGGGGAAAACCAAGGGCGCCCATCTCTAAATCCAGCGATCTCAACATTTAGGTCGACATTTGGGCGCCCCCAAGCATATTATCGAAACGAAAAATGGGCACCTATCTCATTTTGAAAATATGGTTGGCCCCGCCCCTTCGCGGCGCTGTCCTCAGAGATGGGCGCCCTTAGAGATGGGCGTCCCTGTTCGAAAATGCCCCTCCACATACCCTAATGGCTTGTTTTTGTGCATTTTTCCCTTGGAATTTTTAAATTATTTTTTTGAAAATGGTCCTAAAAAGATAAACACACAGAGCACAAAAACGTCTAGCAAATGGTCATTTTCAAAACAAAAAGATATTTTTCTTTTTGAAAATCACTATATTTTTTCAGCAAAATATCCAGAATTGGATTTAGATGTCATATTCAAAATGCCCCTCCACATGTCCACTTGTGTTTCATGATAGTGTAATGCAACTTTGCAGCTCTCTGTGTCCTCTTTCAGTTTACTATAACCTGTACAACTACTGGGCTACTTTTGTGTGGTTGATCTCCAATTGGACTATATATATTTACTATGATTTGTTCTAATTAATACTAGCCTATGTTTCCTCCACTTTTTTCTTCTATCATTTGACCTTGTAGTACTGTCCAAGGACTTTTCATTCATGCAATGGGTGTCTTATTCACACTGATTGAGCTTTGGTTTGTCCAGTTGACACTGACATGTTTGATAATGATATGTTTGCCAAGCTCCAGGTTACTTAAAGTACCAACACTGTATGTTTTCCAGTTTTTCCTATCAAGCAGCTCACCCTTGTCTAAAGGCGAACCTTTGTTATTGAAAACAGAATTCAATAGCAAAGGAATATGAGATGATTCTATTAAAGTGTGCCTATATATACATATCTATTCTACTTTCCATTATAGAATATTAGTATAACTGGGTATACTTGTGCCTATAATTTAGACGCAAGCACTTAACGCCAGCCATACAGCCTAAATGCTGGAGATATATGCATGACTTATTCTCTAACTACCTGATATTTAAAACCATTTAACCAGCCAGGAATGACTCTTGGCCGGTTACATGGTACTTAACCGGCTATCTGGAAATATTCAGCAGGAGATAGCTGGTTATCTTCTATGGAATATTGCCAGTTAGCACTTAGGGCTAGATTCTATATATGGAGCTTAGATTTCTGTATGGAAATACGTGCATAACTTAATTGGCATAACAAGGCAATAAACATTTTTAACAGCACTTAAGCAATAATGAGCACTAATTGGCAATTATTAGAATTTATTCACGGAAATCACTAAGTGTATGCTATAAAGAACTGTGCCTAAATTGATAAGCGCACAGTTCAAAATAAATGTGCTTTGGTTTAAAAGGGGCGTATTTATGGGCATTTCGTTTGCATGCCAAAATTTCCACACATAATTACAGAATACTGGTCAGTGCATCTAAATATACATACATGGATTTACACCAGGTTTTTTATTGGCGTAAATGAGCGTGTGTAGATTTAGGTGCTACAATCAACTAAGCACATTCTATAAACCGTGCCTAAATCTTATAGAATACGCTTAAATCCACAAGGATTTTTAAGGCGCCATATATAGAATCTGGCCCTTAGCGGATAACCGGTTATATAGCGTGATATAGCTAGCTATCTGCTGATATTCAGCACATCACTAGCTATGTTTGGCGGCCAAATTAGGCCACCAAAATAGCTGGAATATCTTTGGCCAGTTTAAAGTTAGCACTGAATATCAGCTTGGCTGGTTAAATTTAAATAAACAAAAAAACACCCAGATATTCAATGCCTGTCACCGGAAACGGCCCAGCATTGAATAACCGGGCTCAGTGCCAACCGCAGGAGGCAGCCCAGCTACCTCCCATGGTCTGAATATTGGACCTAAATATTCTTTAAATTAGACATGTGTGTGCCCCACCTGAGCTCTGCCCAGTCTCAGCCTATGCGTAGGCTCATTTGTAAAATATGCACTCTGTAAGATATGCATATATTTAGAGGAAAATCCATGGGAGATGAAGATGCAGTCTATCTTATAGTGGAGACAGTCCTTGATACAGCAACTTTGCGAAACATGGATTCATGTTGGCATGAGAAGTCTCCTTCTGTATAACTATGAACTAAAAAGAAGAAGGGTCTAAGCTTTTAAAGTACTTTAATTTTGAATAAGAGTTTTTTTATATAAGAAAAATTATAAGTAAAATATAAAAAATACTAAAATTTTGGATCAATGATGAATACATGCCCACTCTAAGCAATGCTTGACTCAATAAACTGAGCAATAGTAGTGGTGTCATGCGCATCCGATAGATCCAACAGTGCTACTGTATTTAATTGTACTGTGTAAGACAAATCTTTAATTTGTTTGGAGCTGGGCATTCTGGCTTGGGTATATTTAGAGAAAGGCACTTAGGTGAATTTTCAGCATTTACATGAGTGTGTACACACATATGTGTACATATGCCATTATTCTAACCACTTAAGCGCATAAATATTAGAATTTATTATATAGACGTAGCCTCTACTGATCTTCAAATAGTGCCATTCTACCTTGTCTTTCATCCTTACTTTATCCATAAAGGCTTATTTGCTATAAAGAGAAGTTGTAATACAGTTTGATTGATAGAATCAATCCCATATGAGATTCCATGCTACTGACCCCAGGGATGAGCAGTGGTAGATCTTAATAATGGTTTATGGACCATAGCTAGTGTAAATGCCCACAACTACAATTCTATAACTGGGGGAGTCGAAATTTATGCATCACTTGAATACATACAGAGAATTCTTGTGGTGCTAACAGGATACCTAAGTACTATTCTATAACAGCTCACACAAGTGGCATAGTGCATAAATGCAAGGGGGTAGGGGCAGAACATGTGCAGGCCTCCCATATACGTGTGTAACTTAGAGAATACTTTAAGTTATGTGCATGCTTGCCACATTTAGGCAGCCACAGTTATGCTAGGTCTTTGGCTGGTATAACGGTGGGCATGTAAATGTAAGATGCATTGATACCTGATTACTAGGGTAAACAGAATCTGGATGCCATTATTATTTAAGTATTTGGGTTTACAGTTCCATTTTACATGTACTGGGACTGTCCCTAGTGGGCTCACAATCTAAGTAGTACATTGTTCTACTGTTGTACCTGGGGCAATGGAGGATTAAGTGACTTGCCCAGGGTCCCACAGAGCTGCATAGGGAATTGAACCTGGTTCCCCAAGGAATCAAACCCAGTTCCCCAGGTCTACAACCCACTACACTAAGCATTAGTCCACTCCTCCAACAGCCTCTAACCTCATAGCATCAAGGTGCTTACATGGAGGTGTAACTAAGAACTAAGCCCAAAGATTGTAAGCCCTTCAGGTGCAGGTAAATACCAATTGTATCTGAATGTAACCCGCCTTGAACTACTACTGAAAAAAGTGGCAGCTAAATCCAAATCTCCTTCCCTCCCCCCCCCCCCCCCCACCCAAACCTATGCATATAAAATGTTATTCTCCATGTTCAAACCACTTATAAAACGAGCACCTGCATTTCACCTTTAGAAAGTAAATAAAGCAGGTCAGAATATTTCTCTGTAGTCAGAAATGATCAGTGTTGATTTAGGAAGGTTCATAACTTATTGTTAAATGATCGCCAGATTTTGAGCAATCTCGATTACCGCTGGGGGAACTGTTATTGTTCCATTGAAGAATGTCCAGAGTCTATTAGGAACTGTCCATTCTTGTGGAAGAACATTCAGCTCTGTTTGTCACTGATGAGGAACAATGCAGTATCAATCTGGAACCACTTATCACTATTTTGAAAACATATCATGGCTTCAAAATACTCTGGCATGGCTCGTAATAAAGCAAAAATTCAGGGAAAGCAAAAACAGAATGGCTGTTGTCTAAAATCATTACCAGAAAGAGAAATACATTCTGGATTTGTTTATAAAAATATGCTCTGTGAAAAACGTGTCCTAGTCAGAATATAAAAAGTACGATGCCAGTATCCTGTCTCCAACAGTGACCAGTCTGGGTCATTTGGAAGTGCCTACCAACTCCTAATGAAGTGTTCTTTTTATGTTAACTAAAAATTTGAAAGATCTAGCACAGTGATTCTCAACCGGTGTGTTAGGATACATTGGTGTGTCTGCAAGAGGTAGGAGGTGTGTCACCAAAACTTTGGCATAGACATCAACCCTGTACTTTCCTTAACAACCATCCATGCCTGCCACCTGAAGAAACCAGAGATCCAGAGACTTAAGTACTTAAAATCTCCATAAGTGGTCCCTATTTCTATTCCCAGTTACCCCCAATGAGAACTGCTGTCACTACCCCCAACTGGAAATTTTGCAGTTCTATCATCTATAGGTTCTGTTTCCTATTTAGGGCCCTGTTTACTAAGCCATGCTAGAGGCGTGTTAGTGTTTTTAGCACACGCTAATGCTTAGTGCGCACTAACCCTGTAGATGCCCATAATATTCTAATGGGTGTTTACATGGTTAGCAAGTGCTAAAAACGCTAATGCACCTTTGTAAAAAGGGCCCTTAGTTTTTGAGCAGCACAATATCTGGCAGAGGATGGATTTTATGTAGCTGTTACTGAAGTGAAGAATTTGAATATACATTTGTTTTGTATGACAAGGTGTAAGTGAAAACATTCCATCTCTATGCTCTGTATAGACTCAAGAATGGGTATAAGGGACCTGTTTACTAAGGTGCGCTAGCGTTTTTAGTGCTCACTAAAAATTAGCATGCTAACGCAGAGGCACCAATACGAATATATGGGTGTCTCTAGCGTTAGCATGCGCTAAAAACACTAGCGTGCCTTAGTAAACAGAGCCCTTAATTCTGTACAAGAATATTTTATATTTTCCTTGCAATGAAATATTTAGGAGGGTTTTTTTATTTGTTTAATTTTGTTTTGCTGTGATTTTTAGTGTTCAGTGTGTCACACATATGAACACTATATCTGCCACTTTTGTCACAATAGTAGAAAGATTGAGAACCACTAACATAGTACCTCAGCATCAAAGTGCCTATATTCAATACTATGGCTCCAGGAAGGACGTTATGTTCTTCTCAGCTGTCTCTTCTTAAAATTCCAGATGGAATTAAATGGATGGCAGTGAAGTAAATTACACCCATAATAACAACACAGGTGACAAAGAAAAGAAAACCAATAAATCATTCACTTTGAACTAAAACAAGCTTTCATACTTTCTGGTACAGAACATCAGGCTAAAAAAGCCTGAACACACCAGCATTAAAAAGTAATCATGGCTTCACAGTCCATTAATTTGCATTTTTCATTTTGCCATATTGCATTTCAAGATAGTCAGTCAGTAGACTGGCGCACACAAACTGCTACCCCTTCATTTACAGTTTCAAATCAAATACATTCAGCATTAACATAGGAGGGCATTAGAATAATCTGGTACTAATATTAATAGGCATGCAAATAACATAGGAACAGCCTTAGTACATGGCTTCTAGCTGATTCCTATAGCATAGACATTGCATGCAAAGTGATATGTCTTTTTTGATCAACATGTAAATTATAGTTCATTTCTAGGCACCATAGTCATGGATGACGAAGGTCCTAAGAAAATAAAATGCTCTTATGACCCCAAAACAGATCTTGAGGAAGGTTACAAAAGTAGTTAACTGCTTGCAGGTTAAATAAGGCCGCTAGGAAGGTTTCCAAAGTTTGCATGGTGCTACTACTTGAGAATTGACCACGTGAAGACCCCAGAGGCAGAGTTTTCTTCAAAATGGACTGAAGGAGAGATCAAAAGCCAATCTAAGCTTTATACCTGGCCTTAGTATGCAACCTAAAATTTAGCATACCTAAATTTGTTCATTTAGTTGGTAATATTATTGTTGCCATGTATCTTGTCTCCAGTAAAGAGCAAAAACAGGAAAACAACACTCCCACAAAATTATGATAATCAAAGAGTGGAAGACATCATGGAATGAGTGCCAGGAGGGCCACTGGCTCAGTTTAATCTTCAAATAAAATATATAAAATGCTAAAAAATACTCTTGAGTAGATGCTACACCTTTTGTAGATATTATTATGTTCTCCAGCTTAACTTTTTTGTTGTGTTAGTAAGCTCTGTGCTTACTTTTCATGCATCTCACATTGGCTGGATTTTTAGTACCAACAATGGTGTTGACAGGAGCCCTGATGAAGCTTGTGCACTGAAACACAGCCCATGTTGGGACTTACTAGTCAGCACATCCTGTATACTGCATCAGGAGTATAAACTGTTGTTTTTTTTTAGCATTTTACCCCCCCCCCCCCCCCCCTTTTACAAAGACGCACTAGCGGTACTGCTGCCACAGCCTCAAAGTGAACGGGCTGTATTGGCATTACCATGTGGCTTAGCTTTGTAAAAAAAGGGGGGGGGGGGTTATATATATTTCTACTCCCTCCAGGGTATCCACTCTATTGACCATCTTCGTGTCATCTGCAAAAAGGCAAACTTTTCCATCTAACTCTCCAGCAAGGTCTCTCACAAATATATTAAACAGAATTGGCCCCAGCACCGACCCCTGAAGCACTCCACTACTCACCTTCCTTTCCTCTGATCTGATTCCATTTACCACCACCCTCTGCCCCCTGTCAGTTAACCAGTTTCCAATCCAGTTCACCACTTTGGGTCCTAAATTCAGCCCTTTCAATTTATTCAGGAGTCTTCTGTGAGGGACCATATTAAAGGCACTGCTGAACTCCAAGTAGATCACATCTATCGCATGTACTTCATCCAGTTCTTTGGTCACCCATTTGAAGAAGTGAATCAAATTTGTTTAGCAGGATTTTCCTTTGGTAAAGCCATGTTGCCACGGCTCCTGTAACCTGTTGGCTTCTAGAAAGTCAACTATCCTTTCCTTCAGCAGCGATTCCATTATTTTTCCTACCACCAACGTGAGGCTTATTGGCCTGTAGTTTCCCACTTCTTCCCTGTCTCCACTTTTGAGAAGAGGGACCACATCAGCTCCTCTCCAATCCTGCGGAACCTCTCCCATCTCTAAACATCTACTCCATCTCTAAAGATCTACTAAATAAATCCTTAAGAGGTCCCACCAGGACTTCTCTGAGCTCCCTCAGTATCCTGGGAGATATCCCAATTGGCCCCAAAGCTTTATCCACTTTCAGATTTTCATACTGTTTATAAACGCTTTCTTCCGTGAACGGCGCTATATCCACTCCATTCACAGATATATCCTCAGCAGCTGACATACTAAGTGATGGCAGATAAAGACCTGAATGGTCCATCCAGTCTGCTCAACTGTCACACTCATTATTAATTCATGATTAAATCAACAATGAATGTGATGTAAAATACTTGACCATCATCTTTCTTTGGGGTTTATGGGATATAGGCCATAGAAGTCCGCCTGGCCCTATCCTTATGTTCCATCTACTAGAGTTGCTGTCAAAGCCCACTCCAGCCTATTTGTCATTTGTGAGACCGTAAAAGTCTACCCAGCGCTGTAGTAGCTGTCGAAGCCCTTTCCAGCTCATCCTAAGCCAGATTGCCATATATGGGACACAGACCATACAAGTCTACCCAGCACTGGCCCTAGTTCATCACAGCCAAAGTCACCATCTAAGCATCACTCAACACATTCACACACATGAAGACATTTATGTTTAGGTTTTTTATACCATCCAGAAAGAGTTTTTTAATTTTTTTATTTATAAGTTTTACATCTTTTAACCAAGCAATTTACACTTGTACAGAAAAGTGTTATATAAGAAAATTATTACTTCTCATAAAGAATAAAGAAACATAGAAAATATATAAACACTCAAGTCCACATTATTAGGATCCAAGACTAATGAAAAAGAAGATATTAAAGAAAATTAAATTTCTTAGGCAATATTATACCTGAGGAATATAGGCTACCAATTAACTACATAAAGAGCTTACTTAATCTCCTAAAGGTCTTTTAGTTGCTATAAAAGCTGACAAGTGAGAAGACAGTAAATACGTATTTAACAGCATTGTATCTAATAATACATTTACATGGGTATCTTAAGAAAAAAGTTCCACCTATTTGCAGAACTCCAGGTTTCAATAATAAGAACTGTTTATGTCTACGTTGAGTTTCCCTTGATACATCAGGAAATAATTGAATCTTAAAGCCTAGAAACAATTTATCTCTGTTTTTAAAAAACATTCGAAATAACCATTGTTTATCAGGTAAGAATGCCACTGAAGCAACCAAAGTCGTTGCAATGGTTAAATCTGAATCTGAAGTATCCAATAAAGCGGAAACATCCAAAGAATTTTGCTGTTGTTCCATTACTTTTGTTGATAAATAATAAACTTGTGTAAAAGGAGGAAATTTATCTTCTGGAATTTCCAAAACTTCTTTCATATAACGTTTCAACATTTCCAAGGGCCTCACCAAAGTAAGCCTTGGAAAATTTAGAAAACGAAGATTATTGCTCCTTAAATAATTTTCAAAAGTTTCAGATTTCCTCCTCAGATTAGACAAATCTTTGACCAATAAAGTCTGTACGCTTTGAATGTTTAAGACATTCTTATCAACTTGTTCCATCGAACATACATATCTTTAACTTCTGTTTCAATTTTTCCCACTCTCTGTTCTACATGAGAGAGCTTCTGTGTGAGAGTAGTAGATTGTGTAAGAAAAGTCTTAGCTAAATCAGAAATTAATGACCATAAAGAGTTACCTCTTCAGGCTTCTTACTCAAAAAATCAGGAAACGTAGAGTGAGAAAAATCACTTGTCCTCTCAAGCTCAGGAGCATTTCGGTCCCCCGCCTCAATCACTGCAAGCTTGTTTTCTCGGGAGGAAACCTTCTCCTCCAATCTCCCCCCATTGCAAATTAGCCTCAGTCGGACTGGTTCCTTGCCTGCTTCCCAGAGTCGGCCCAGTCGATTCAGAAAGGGGAGAGCTTGAGCCTTGTGGTTGTGGGGGAGGAGCTCTATTGTCATGGCTCAGTGTTGTCTCAAGCCCAGGAGACGCCGTCACCTCCTCTCTCAAACTGGCGTCTCCTATGGGACCGCTCCCGACTTCTCCTCCAGCCCCACAGACTCCTCACATGACAATCCATAGGACCCACGATTGGGGACACCAGCAGCTGGGAGGCTCGAACTGCTGCTTTACCCCGGCGTTTAGGCATTTTTTTCAAAGGTAAGAGAAAGGGAGTCTGCCATTCCTCAGGTACCAAAGAGAACAGATTTCATATTTTCTCCCCCTCTTTCTTTTTTCCCTCTCCATAAAGAGTTATAATGGGATTTGAACCTATGCCCCTTGATTTACAGTCCACTGCACTAACCACAAGGCTATGCCTCTGTTCTATGATTGATATTTTTTTATTATGACTAATGACAGACTTCTATGATCTGTGTCCTGATCATGACTGGACAGATTTTGATAGGCTGGAGTGGGGCTTTGATGGCAGCTCCAGTAGTTGGGGAACAAGGCCAGTGCAGGACAGATTTCTACGGTCTGTGCCCTGAAAATGGCATGGACAAATCAAGATCAAGTATACATATGTTGTATCACATCATACCTTATGCTATGAGTTTATCTTGTTGGGCAGACTGGATGAACTGTTCAGGCCCTTGTCTGTTATCACCTACTATGTTACTATGTTATTATGGAATCCACCTAGACTTTTTAAAATTAGGTGAAATATCAATATATGGATGACTAAATAACAATGTTATAAAGTAATTTATATTTTGGAGCCAAGAATTATTTCTACTGTAGCCAACGTTTCAATTGAAAGGAAGTTCCATACACTGCTGTGTAGATGCACCGACATTTTAAAATGATTAAAGGTGCCAAACACCCTCTCTACACACAGTGAAGCAGCTTGCCCAACATTGTGAGCTGAATCCTATGGCTGCAACGAGAGCTACCCTGAAATGCTGGTCAGAAAAATGGGATCAGCTGAAGAGTCTATGATGACGTGGTGTCAACAGATATTAACTTTATTATAGATAAGTAGGGCTACTGGAAACCTGCAGCATAGGTACCTGCAGAGATTTCCAGAGCTTCTGCTCTGAACAGTAAGAAATTACCTCATGTGTGATATCAATAGTTGCTTGGCAGACCATTACACAATTATTAGACTTTCCAGGTTCTTCCAGAAGGAAGAAGGATCTAATGGCCCAATATTAAAATCAGAGAGAGGGAACTGATGTAGGAGGGAATGCCTTTCAGTGCATATGCACTACATTTGCATAACTGTATTTGTTTTTTCTTGCCTCCCCAGTCACTGATCAAGCCTATTAGGGGAAAGTCCCTTTCAGTCTAAAGCCCTAGCCCTATACCTAACTATCTTAGCTGGCAGAAGGTGTTCAAGGAGTAATTCATGGGTACAGGAAAGAGAAGCCACTTAAGCATCTGCCCTGTTCTTGTTCCTGAGGGAGCAGGGAACCCTCTACATCCCTTCTAAAAAATTAAGGTTTAAAGAAAAACTGGACTACAAGTGTATTTTTTGGCAGGAAGACCTGAACACTTCCCATCTATGGGTGGTTCAGGAACCTCTACTGGGCTGAAAGAAATATTCACCATTCAACTATCTACAGGGTCCTTGGAGGATCAAAATCTGCTTCTGCCAAGCCAGATTTCAAGGGCATGCATTTGAGTCTCAGAGACTCACCACAGTCACCATCTGTGCTTTAAATGGAAGACTGTATTGGACTTAACAAAAGCTTTGTCTGTTACCCTCAGTGGGACCCATGCTAGAGTTCTAGAGATACTGGGGAAAATATTCAGCCAGCAGCAGTAAGTGGGTTTTTTTTTGGCCATCTCTAGGGCTGTCAACTAGATTCAGATTTGCCCGACACGGTTGATCCAGTTCTGGGCTTACCCCAATGCATGCAGGGACTCGTAGCCTTGCTTTCTTAGGGAATCCAATGAAAAAAATCAGAACTACAAGTCCCTGCATGCAGTGGGGTAAGCCCAGGACTAGATCAACCCTGTCGTGTGACTCTGGATCTAGTTGTCAACCCTAACCCTTGTTAGACCCAGATATTCAATACCAGGCCATGTTTGGGCACTGGCATAGAATATCCAGGTTTGTGTAGTCAGTTATCCCTTACACACCTAAGTGAAACCAGATAGACAGGACTGAGTTTTCTGTGGTCCAATTTGTCTGGTTAACCTAGGCAGTTAAGTGCCGACTCTGCCCCTGGACCGGCCATCAAATAGTCGGCAATGGTTTTACCAGCTAGTGTTGATATTCAATGGCACAATCTGTTTAAGTGCAGCCCCCGCACAAGTGATTTAAACAACCAGGAGACTCTCATGGTCAGTTAAATCGCTTTGAATACCAACCTCATTGTACATAATTTGGCTAAATACTTGGTGCCTCTGCCTCACATCTGTAGCCGCCATATTATAATTCTTCCAGAAAGATTTAATTTTAGTAAACAGTTGATTTGGAACACCAGCTTTGGACTGGACTGGCTTATTATGAGAGTGAGAAGTACAGAGAGAATACAGAAGCTGCTAACAGCCTCCAGTTTTGCCTATGCCAGTTCTGTTGCCAAATCAAAAGCTATTGTTTATGTAGGGGTCCTAACAGTTCCCTTTAAACTAAGTGGGTGTCTTCCAACTGCATTGCTACCAGTAAGGGATGTATCTTCAATCTCTAGGGACAGGCAGGTTCCCTGGAGTCCTGCAGAACATACCTATCCCTCACTATTAAAAATAAGACAGTGAAACAGCACCCGTGGATGTTCGTTAGTAAACAATTTTATTAATAATTTGAAGACTCGACACAAACAGCGCGTGCAGTGTCTCTGACGGCATCTTTTTTTAAAAAACAGTCTTTCTAAAGACTATCACGTTACGCCTGAAGGATTATCTTCAACGTTATTCTGCAATACTTTGCCTTAGAGTCAGCTGTGAGATCTTAAAAAGGTTTGTCATCATTATTGCCACGCAGCACTGTGCAAAGCAGACTCCTGATGCAGGCCTGACGGCCGAAACACGACATTGTGTCGAGTCTTCAAATTATTAATAAAATTGTTTACTAACGAACATCCTCCAGTTTCTGGTATCCTTGGTTGCTCACCCACTTCTTTTACACTATTGTTTTTACCGTGGGGCGTTTGAGTTCTCCGCTTTTTTGGTGGATTTCCTCTCACAGTGAAACAGCACCCCCCACTGGCAAGACTGTAGATGGAGGACTCCCTCTCAGCTTAGAGGGAACAGTGCTTACCACTATCTGGGCATATACCACAGGACTGCCCCTACAGGTATAATTTTAAAAAAGGGAAGATAATACCTACCTGTGTCCAGAATAGCAGCACACACATCACAGCAATTAGTTTGACCAAAGGAAAACCAGTGCAGCTGTCTTACCTGCTGGTTCTGGTAAGCAGTTACTGTGGTGAACACCGTCTCTGGAAAGCTGAAGGTTTTCACACCATCACTCATGGGAACTGGCTTAGTAGGTGAGAGATCGCTGCTGAAGTCCTTCCGGATGATGTGCACTCGGGGCTGATATTTGTGCATAGAATGCAGGATTATCTTTAAAAAAAATAAAGTTCATTTTTTAAAATTTTACATGACTCTTTAGCCCAAATGTAGACCTTTTCAGGCTGACAAAGATCTGTCTGATTTAGCAAGTTAACAATAACAATATTGCAAGCCTTGTATCCATTACCATGAGAGTATAGGGTTGTGCTGAATCCCATAACATGGTCTGATTTATACCTTTCAGGTTTTGTGCATCTGCTGTAAATGTGAGAGGCCCATAAATCTGAATTTATATTGGTTCTATTTCTATGGCAGTGATGAGACTGTTCAGTTCATTCCATCTCCAATGTTTAGAATTGCTCTCTCTGTGCTGGTAGGGTACATTGCCACTCTGTTTTTCACTTAGCAAGAATGTGACCCTTCTGGTTTGTCTCTATGGGCTACTTTACTAGGCTTTTTTCCCCCATATACTGCTTAAACTTCCTCTAATATAGATATGGGAAACACTGCTCTGGTTTGCCAGATATACTACTACTACTACTACTTATCATTTCTATACCTAATGAATAAACATGAGATACATTTGCATGTAATACCTCAACCATATGCAAATCTATCTCACATATTCATGAGGGATATTCCGAAAACCTGACTACAACATGGCCCATGTGGCCTCAGCTTTTCCCGCCAATTTTCATTTCCGTTGTGGATTTGTATTGTTTTGCCAGTCTTCCAGAAGCTGGTCTTTCTGCTTCAAGACACATGAAATTTGACTGGGATTGACTCCATATTTTTTAGCAATAGATGCTTGACTTTGTTTGTTTTCTAATTTTTTAAGAACTTCTATTCGTTCAGCCAGTGTTAAAGTCTTACAGTTCCACCGTGACGACGACGATGACCCCAGTGTACACTCTAACAACATTATTTCGCTTATTCTGCCTGTGGCAGCTAAAGGGATGGTAAATTTGAAATCTCATTGGTTGTCACACGCCAATCGGCTTCCATATTCCGTGTGTGCGCTTATGTGGAGTCTTCCCTGCAGAGGAGCGGTCTTAAACCATGCATGTAAGCGAATCTTACACTTATCAGTGGTGCACTTAACCAAAGTTTGTCCCCATAGAAATTGATGGCACCAAAAACGAGACCAAAGTACGGCATGCAGTTAAACAGAGCATGCGCTTATCCGATGTGCACTTAAATGGAATGCACTGTACCAGCTACCTGACAGGTAGATGATCAAAAGCCCCACGCTGTTCCAAACAATGCTCTAAAATAGCACTGGAAGAGCGCGGGGCTTTACCACACCGATGATCAGAAATAATGCATGCAAATTTAAGCAGCGCAATTATCTCTGATCATGGGGTAGAAGTGCGGGTGAATTGTGCCTGAGCATGCACTCAGCACAATCCTCCCGCACTTGTTTGACAGGTCTGGGCTGTCAAAAGCCCAAACCTGTCAAACACAGGGGCTGGAGGTCCATGGGACCACCAGGCCCTGACTACCCCTGCCCCGAGCAACGGGGGCTGGAGGTCCGGCGGACCTCCGGTCCCCACAATGATCCCACCCCCCCCCCCAGGTTCAGGGAGGGCTGGAGATCCGGTGGGTCTCCAGTCCCCCAAAACCCCCATAAAATGGTCCCTGGTGGTCTAGTGGCTGCCAGCCAAACCCCCTCCAACCCAGCGAGTGACAGGGGGGGGGACTGGAGGTCCATCGGACCTCCAGCCCACCCCAACTCCCCCCCCCCCAGCATTGTCTGATGATCCCTGGTGGTCCAGCATAAAATACAACCCCCTCCCGGCCCCCCTACCTTAGTTGGAGGAGGGAGGTTGCCTGCCTCCCTCCTCTTCCTTGGGTTGACGCCGCCACAAAATGGCAGCACCCAGCACCGCCAAGTGCATCCTGGGATGCGCTGGGCGGGGCTACAGACCATATAGCCCCGCCCAGCGCATCTCAGGATGCACTGGGCGGTACTGGGCGCCGACATTTTGCGGCATCATCAACCCAAGGTAGGGGGGCCAGGAGGGGGTTGTCTTTTACGCTGGACCACCAGGGATCATCAGACAACACTGGGGGGGGGGGAGTTGGGGTGGGCTGGAGGTCCGATGGACCTCCAGCTCCCCTCCCCGTCATTCGCTAGGTGGGAGGGGGTTTGGCTGGCAGCCACTAGACCACCAGGGACCATTTTCTTGGGGGTCTGGGGGCTGGAGACCCACCGAATCTCCAGCCCTCCCTGAACCTGGGGGGCTGGGATCGTCGGGGGGACCGGTGGTCCACCGGACTTCCAGCCTCCTGTTGGCACTTGGCAGGTTTGCTTTGGGGGAGAACTGGGGCCTGCCAACATGCAACTGCATGCTGGACAGGGCTCACCATTCCTCCCCAATGATCTGCAAACCCTAACGCCAGCTCGGAGCTGGCGTAGGGTTTGCCGCAGCCAGTGACCCAAGTTTTGGTGCGCTGGCCGCTGATCATTTGCAATGAATGCGCTGAGCCCTGTTTAGCATGCATTTGCATGCTACTTGCGCAGAGCCCTCAAGCGCGTTGTTTCACGCGCTCAAGGGCTCTAATCATGGGGCGGTAGCAAACGCCGGCGCTAGTATGGTGCTAACAGCCTCTAGCGCTGGCGTTTGCTTTTGATAATCTGCCTATGATTCTTTGAACAAAAGGTCTGTATAGCAGCGATTAAGAGGGCAATTGTGTTATCCTCTGTGGCATCTACCACCATCTCAAAAATTCAGAAGAAAGAGTTATTTTGCCTCAATTCTTAATTGGCTCCTTTTGTATATACAGCTTTTTAAAATGCAGGATTTACTTGTGGAATTACTGACAATTACCTATCTACATTGCAAAATAGCACCTACACAAATAGATGCTGACTCTTACGTGTGTAAAGCCCTGAATGATGCCCCTCCTTTTTTGCACATGCTGGCTTATAAAATGGATGCTCTAGCTGTGCCAGCAATTATACATGCACACCTGCACCTCTTTATATGTATTTTATAAAAGGCTTCATATTAAGCTGAGCTTTTTGTAAAACACTGGGGAAAATCTGATCATCCCAATCTGGACGTCCAATGTATGACCCCTATGCAAAATGGGGCTTTTTGTATTTTCATGAATTGCTATCTACCTATGTTGCACTCTAAATTAATGACCTAGAGTTTCACAACAAATATTTTGGTATGAGCAAGGGTTGGCGATGACAATGACCATTTGTTTCTGAGAATGCTCTCCTAACTTAATCAGCCTTCATCAATGGTGGCTGCAAAACTAAGTGGTTGGCAGCCATGTGCAAATCATGGTGGCCACAGTTCAGAAACACTGACATATATCAAAAAGCTCTGAGTCTTTAGGCCAATCAGTTTCCTGCAGGACTGTATACTTTGTAACCATGAGCATTAGTTGATCAAGCTAAATATTTTCTTCCTTTTCATAGCCTTGAAATGTGCAACTAATAGCTGTGGATCCTCTGAACTTTGGGACTTCATAAGTACATTTTCAAAGGGATTTCTGTGGGTAGAAAGTGTTTCAACCACAGAAATCAGTTTGTAAAATCTGCCCACCCTGTATGCATGGAGAAGTATGTTCTTTGTTCATTAAAACACACATTTACCTGCATTGTAGTAGAAATGCTCTTGGAGCAAGGTTAGGTTGAAACACAAACCATGCATCAGGGTCAGTCCTTTCATTCAGTAAACCAGGCAGTCGCCTAGTGGGTCAAGATCCTTGAGGCTCAAAAGATAGTAGGCAAGTAATTTAAACCCCTCTCTCCTAGCTAACATCCTCCTGGAGGCTCTACACAGTGTTTGTGGCTCAGTCCCCATGGCTGGCATGAAGGAAGGACTTAATACTACTGTTTCTTCTTTTGTGCAAAGTCAATCTCACAGTATGAGACAGGAGATCCCATAACCTCTCCCTACACAACTGAAGATGCTAATGTGCTATTAAGTGCTTTTCCTCCTGCTGGCCACAGGAGCTGAGCACCCAGAGAAAGCTGGGTTAGGGCTGCCAGGGAAGTCAGGCTAGGCGGCATTTTGCAAGAGGGGCTGGAACTAAGGGTGCGGGGAATATAAGCTTAAAGGTTTGCCTAGAGTGGCAAATATTTGCAGATTGGCCCTGCTATGTGAATGTAATTTTTGATCTGAAAAATAATCTGCATAAAAAAGCAGGTGAACATCTCTGTGGGTCCTTTTTCTCTAGGCAAAAGTAAAAGTAAATTAAATATTGGAGGAGTGGCCTAATGGTTAGAGTACAGGTCTTGACATCCATAGGTGGCTGGTTCAAATCCCAGTGCTGCTACTTGTGATTCTGGGCAAGACATTTATTGCCTCAGGTACAAAATTAGATTGTGAGTCCTCCAGGGACAGAGAAATACCCAGTGTACCTGAATGTAACTTACCATGAGCTACAACTGAAAAAGATATGGGCAAATCCAAATCCTATATAATAATTCTCACCTCCAACGTTCTGTGCTTGGGACCGTGGCTCCTTGACTGGAGGTGGTCTGTGAGGCAGACACGCACTGACGTCACTGACGTCAAAACAGCTGATTGCAAGGCAAGCCTCGGAATCAGCTGTCACCCCCCCCCCCCGCACTATGGCCCCCTCGAAACCCACCCCCTCCCGCGAACCTGTCGATCCCCCCCCCGCCGGAACGCCAAAAACTGCCGCCGCCGTTGTTGTACTACCTTCCCTTCCCATAGGTTGTTGAATCATCTTAGAAAGTTTAACTCCGTGCGTCTGACGTCCGTGCGTTTAACTCCGAGGAAAACCTTGCTAGCGCCCGTTTCATTTGTGTCAGAAACGGGCCTTTTTTACTAGTTAATAATAATATTCACTTTGAAAACTGCAGCAAGGACTATAGGTCAAAAGTAGCTGAAGGCTTTGCAGCAATATGGATAGTTTAAAAACTGACCTCCCTATAATCATCATTTTCATTAGAGAAGCACCTCCTTCTATACTCTCCAAATTGTTTTGCTCAACCTGATCTGAATAGCTGATACTTGTGAGGAATGTATCTTCTTTGACAACAACTGCCATTCACAAAGTCACAAATGTTTCCTGCTTCTCACCATTCAGAGGCCAAAATGCATTTGGATGAGTACAGTTTCTTTCAAAGAAATAATGAAGAATGGAACAAGCTTCCTTTCCTCATAAATCACAATAATGAAATGTGGGACAGCACCAGTTCTAACAGGGACAGAGAGAAGATTGGGATTGTGCCTCAAAACTAATTGGGGACAGATGGTCTGAGTCAGCTTGTGAGACTTTCTTTCTACTTTAAATACAGTTTGGATGCATTAGAGTTTTGCTTACACACACACTATAAGTTCTCCCAGGACATAGACAAAGAACATAATTACACTCAGGGCTGATGGAGATACCACATATTTCTAAAGTCCATTGGGAATCTACTCTCTCAAGCGCTTTTTTTTATTTTTTGGCTTGCTTCTGTTTTGTGGAACAGTCTTTCTAAATTGATTCATCAGGAAATGAATTTTAAAGAAATTCAAGATTTTATTGAAAACTCATTTTTTATATTACCATTTGATATTCCTCCTTTGGAGGAGAAAAAATATACTGATGGGTCTATAGGACATAATCCTCCCGATATTCAGACACAGCCACTGACCAGTTAAGTAGCAAATCGATGCCTAACCGCAGATATTCAGCAGGAGATAACCGATTATCTCCTGCTAAATATCTGCAGTTAGCAGCTAGCCACTAACTGGTTTTATTGTGCGACATATCTCTGGACCAGCATTGAATATCTGGGTTTAACGCCGGTGGTGGACAGCAAAAGCACTGCCCATTGCTGGCTGAAGATCTGGCCCAAAATGACTATAATATAAGTAATGTATTATTCTAAGAGCCCTATTTACAAAGGCATGCTAGTGTTTTTAGTGCACGCTAACCCTGTAGATGCCCATAATATTCCTATGGGCAGCATGCGCTAATCATTAGTGCGTGTTAAAAACGCTAGTGCATTAGCATCTTTAACGAACGTTAACCATGTACGTGTGTTAACTCTGTACATGCCTACAATATCCCTTTAGGCGCCTACATGGATAGCATGCATGCTAATTGTAGGCACATTAATGCCCATGTTTACTAAGGTGCGCTATAGGTGCATTAGCATTTTTAATACACGTAAATTGTTTACGCACATTAAACGCTAACGAGCCTGTAGAAATGTATAGGCGCATTAGCGTTTAACGTGCCTTAAATTTAAGGGCACCTTAGAAATGCTAACACACCTTAGTAAACATACCCCTATAAATGCTAACGTGCCTTAATAAAAGGGGCCCTAATTTGTTTGTTTGTTTGTTTGTTTCGAAGAGACTGAATTATTCTTCTGTTTGGATGAGTTGTCTTTTTCTTGACGATATATGGTGTTCTTTTTCTATTAGTGCTTTATTTTGCATGAGAATGTTATTGTAAACAGCCATGATCCATTAAGGCTGGCTGATACATCAAGTTTTATTAAACTATTAAACTATAAATTGCTTGTTTTCTAATAAAAGGGTTACGTAAGGTTGCAGAGTGCACCTGATGAAAAACAAAACTCTCCAGGCAGTGGCAGGGCATCTGGAAATCACTGCCTGAAAATTCTCTCTTTCCAGTGACATCATCTACACCACATTAGTCAGCTGTGGCGATGTTTATGTGATTTCCTGATACCCTATTGAGATGAAAAGAATTGCAGCCCATTAAATGTAAGGAGGTTTTATGTGCGGGGGAACTTGCCATTCAGAAATAATTACAAAGAAAAACTGTGCATTTTTAGTACAAATTTCTTTGTTTGACTGGTGTGATCTAGTGCCATCTATAAATAACAGCTTTCCAAAGTCTTCAAAGCCAACAGCACTGGCCGCTAGGGAATTTACTTTTTAGTATTCTGTTAAGGTAAAGAAACTGCCAGAGGAACTTGACAAAATCCTGATGTGAACCTCATTTCCAGGGCAACTGGCCAAAGGTGTGAGAAGTCCATCAAAGAAGCCGACCACCAGATTTTTCTACAGTATTGTTTCCCAAAGGACAGAAGCCTATTCAGACCTTCCGCAAATCTCACTCTATTTTTTCTTCCTAAAAGGGATCTCACTTGCAACAGCAGTGCCAATTTATTTATTATTTGATATTAGGATTTATTTATCGCCTTTGAAGAAATTCACCCAAGGCAGTGTACAGAAAGAACAAACTGAACATAGACAGGGAATGTAATAAATCCTGGGCCAGAACATGGGTATTAGGCCAGGGCTTGACAAATCTTGGATGCCAGGTCGCCATGGCATCTAGAAGGTGCACCCTTTGTGCCTGTGATTTCATACACCCAAAAGCTTTTTTCCCCTATTTGCAGGACTGACTCTGAAATGGCTATCCTGATTCTGCACATTGATCAGACTCACCACATACTTGATCCGTGCTGTGCAGGAAGTTTGGGAATAGGGAGGTAAATGTTGGTGACTATGGGGGGGGCGGGACATGAGAGAGTGACTGGCTGAAGGCTGGAGGTGAGGGCATGAGAGACAGACTGAGTTAAGGGTGGAGGAGAGGCATGAGAGACTGGCTGAAGGCTGGAGAGGGGCATGAGAAAGACTGACCAAGGGGAGGCTAGAGGGGGGACATGAGAGAGATTGATGGCTGGAGGGGGAGGCATGAGAGAGAGACTGAGCTAAGGCTGGAGGGGGACATGAAAGAGACTGGGTTAAGGCTGGAGAAGGGCATGGGAGAGAGAGAGACAGATTGATGGGGACCCAGGTCATGGTGATATGTGAAACAAAGAGGCAGTTGCCTCTTTGCTTCACCTATCAAGGCAGTGCTGTCACACAGCTGACAGTATACTTTGGGAAGAGAGATTTTTGGCTCTGCCAGTGACTTTCAAAGGCACCTTGCAGAACTGATTTACTAAAGTTTCTTTGCCCAGGGACATAGAATAGGAAAAGAGCCTTAGCAAATCAGTTTCTAAAAAAGCTACTGATGATCTGGCAGGGAATTGCCATCCTTATTCTCCCCCGCCCCCAAGAATGTTGGACAATGTTGGAGGGATGGGGAAGGAGAAGTGAGAGAGGTCTCAGATGCTGGCTCCTAAGTTTTTGGGCTGGCTACTAGATTAATGAAAATTTGGCTAGGCTCCCTAGGTAAATTTTCAGTCCTGTCTCTGCCTCAATTAGCTTTCAGTCCCACCTTGTAAAATATTGATAATTAAACTCAACAATCATGTCCACTCTAGTATCATCCCTTCCAGAATAATATGGGTGCGTGGACTATTTGAAAACTCCCTGCTGTTAAAAATACCCCTTATATTATCTTTGAGTTTGTGTGTCTGTCAGGACATATTACTTTATTTTGATTAAGGTTGCTTTTAGGTGCTCACAGAACAAATCAAGGTCAGGGGTGGTGTTTGGATTGAAAAAATGTAAACCCTGACTAGCATTGGCCTTGCTATGCTGGATTAGGATAGGCTTCGATACAATACTCTCTTATTTGACAACTTGATTGATTTCAATGACCTGCAGCATTTAGGTTGGATGTATTTAAGAAGAGGATTGGGAATGGGCTGTGTCGGCATTGCCGCATGGCAGCTGCTAGCGTGACTTAGTAAACAGGGGGAGGGGGTATAATTTATGGCAGTCTTTTTCCACAGATTTTACTGGAAAAAATATTAAATGCATGATCTTTTAGGAAAAACATATTTGACTGTCAGTGTGTTGCTAATTTTTGAAAGCCTGACTCCAGGAACATTCAGCGTCCTTGCACAAAAGTAATTAAAATAGCTGAAAACAAGATGACCCTGTTGATCAATGATTGGGCTGTGTTGGGTGGAATGAAAAATAAAATTGAGAAAAAAAACCTCAGTAGTTACAAATAAGCCCAAAAGATTCAGCTGAAAGAGTTGAAAACATACATTTGTCAAACAAACTGTAGTAAGTCACATGACAAAAACACAATCAGCTGTATTACTTAAGGTAGTAAAAATGATTGACTTCCTATAATGACTTATTTGTGAAACAAGATTTGGAACTGTTATGGAAGAAAGTTGACTTACATGGCCTTGATCATCCAGTTCATTGTTAGTCAGCTTAAGTTTGTCAAAACTGACCACCTGCCTCATCCATGTGTCTCCAGAAGCCAGCGAGTCAGGATGAATGTAAACACGTGGGGGCACTGGGGAATCAGCATTGCCAGCCACCATCCACTTGGAACTGTGGTACACATATCTGAGGTAAACAAAAGAGCTGCCTTCAATGGGGTTATGATGTTACTTTACCAAAAAGAAGGTATGATAAGAAAGTTTTCAGAGCTTCATATGTCAACTCTACATCGTCAGTTGCTAACCCTGTCCTGGTTTTCAAGATATGAATAATAAACATGCATGCAATACATTTACATCCAGTGGTAACCCCCAGTTGATACAAATTTATCTCATGCACATTCCATGAAACTCAAATCTAGATCCAATTTATGGCTACCCAGAAAATCTGACCAGATAGGTTTACTTTCAGGATTGGGTTGGACACACAGGAGTCAATTCTGTAACAGGGCATCTCCATTTAGGTAACTTAAGAATACAGGTAGTGAGCCTATTCTAAAGGACATTTGCACACTCAGGTGTCCTTATAGAAAACTAGTGTAAACCTGACATCAGCGCATTGAAATATACCACTGATCTATTCTCGTGCAAATTTTACTGCTCATATGTTACAGGACCACATACAACTTACAGTATTCTGTAAGCTGCCCTTGTAAATGTCAGCCCTGCCTATGCCCTGCCCATGCTCCTCCCAAAGATTCCTCTAAGCTGAGCGGGAGTCCTTCAACTGCATTGCTGCCAGTGAGGGGTGGTGGTTCAATATTTTGTGTTTAATTTCTAGACACATTAAGTTCCTGGACTCCTGCAAAGCTTGCCTGTCCCTTGTTACTGAATATGTGATAGTGAAACAGCACCACCCACTGGTGGAGGACTCCCACTCAGATTAAAGGAAACAGTGGCTCCTCCCCTGTGAATTTCCCTTTAACAGTTAAGGCATTATGCCATATGTGCAGATAACTATACAATGGGGATTAGGTGCAATGCAGCCACTTATGCGGTTAAGTGTACACTTACCCACGTAGATGGTAGTATTCTATAATTTATGCATACAATTGGTGTGTAAATTTAAGCAACCTGTTAAAGAGTGATGGAGATATTCAGAACTTAACTGCCCAGCTTAACTGCATAAATAGAACTGCATAAAAATCATTATGCATAGTGCTGAATATTGCTATGTGTTAGCTGGCTCAGCAAACCCAGAAATTAAATGCTGGTGCCCAGACATGGCCCAGCATTGAGTTTCCGGTTTTAGTGCCATGGCGGTCAGCAAAATGCCATCTGAATATTGGGCCCTATCCAGATTGCTTGCTGGATTATTTATACACTGGCCCAATAAAAGGTTCCACAACCACAAAGAATCCAGTTACTTCCTTTAACAAATGTTTCTAATGGGATTATTTATTTATTTTATTTGTTGCATTTGCATCCCACGTTTTCCCACCAATTTGCAGGCTCAATGTGGCTTACATTATGCCGTAATGGCGATCGCCATTTCCGGGTAGAGAATTACAAATGGTATTGCATTAAGGCACATAAATGGTACAATAGAATACAAAGTGGTAATGCATTGAAGTTCCTGAATAATAGAATGAATTATGAAATAAGTTAGATTATCTATAGAAAGTTCATTTCCGGTATGAGCGGTAAAGTTCAATTCTGCCTGAGAAACAAAGTGGTAGTGCGTGCTGTGTAACTTTCATTAGTAACTGAGAAGGCTATCAGACTAATGTAAAGAGTTTGTTATTGCATAGTTCAGGCAGAATCTAGTTTTCTGGTGATTAGGATGGGTCTTTGTGGGATATGTGGGATAATTTCTAAGCTGCATTTGAAGATTAACAAGGGAATTACTGAACCCTAATTATGGGGTAAGTCTATAAAGTGGGGGTTAACATTTATGAGACAATTCCTCACAAAAATGATTAGTTTACCGGCCTATACAAGCATTGAATTGTAAAATTCACCTAAGTGCTATTCTGTAAATATATGCATATCTTATATAGCCTGTATTTGACAGGTAAGTGTACACATAGGCAGAATCTGGCAGAGGATGGGAGAGACTCATACTTATGCATGTAACTTAAAGAATACTATAAACACTCAACCTGTAATTAAACACTGGAATTTGTTGCCAAAGAATGTGGTAAAAGCAATTAGCTTAGAAGGGTTTAAAAAAGGTTTGGATAGTTTCCTAAAAGCAAAGTTCATAAGCCATTATTAAAATGGATTTGGGAAAATCCACTGCTTATTTCTAGGATAAGCAGCAGAAAATCTGTTTTACTTTTTTGGGATCTTGCCAGGTACTTGTACACTGGATTGGCCACTGTTGGAAACAGGATGTTGGGCTTGATGGACCTTCTCTCTGTCCCAGTATGGCAATGCTTATGTTTTTATGCACATAACTCTGACATGTAGGCACAAGTACTTAGAAAAATACCAAAAGGAAAACAAATCTGCAAATCATACAACTCAAAATCTATAAAGCAACACAGATATAATATTAAACGTATATAAAATTAAGCATATTTAAAAAAACACATTACTCTTTTTATATCAAATATCTAGTGTTCATTTGAAACAGGCCTAAAAAAACATACCACTCACAGCACCCCAAAGGATTAGTCAAGGTAAGAGGCTACAATCATCATCATCATACCATATATATAGTCATTAAAAGTAATCTCAAGGGTTACTCTTTGTATCAATCTTAGTGAATCTGGCTATGGTCAGGAGTGTATACCCATATGTGATCATGCTATAAATGAAAAAAGAAAAGGGACTCACTAGGATTGATACAAAGAGTAACCCTTGAGATTACTTTTACCCCCTAATTCTAGAAAGTTGCATGCTCGAATTTCCAATTCACATGCATATTTGCATTCACAAATTATAGAATAAGGTTGCTTGTGCATGTAACAATGAATTAATTGGCCACTATCTTGCATTGGCTACAGTAGGTTAATTAGCACTAATAGGGAATTAAGCACATACTTGCCCTTCATATTCTATACCAGCGATTTTCAACCAGTGTGCCATGGATGGTCTGCAGGTATGCTGCAGGACTCTCAGTGGCTGTGGCGGCTGGTAGGGATCTGCAAACCCCGCCAGCTGAAGATGTCCCCAAAGACGCCCAGAAGCTCCTAAGCACAGCTCAGCAGTCAGCAGCTGCTTCTTGAGCCGCCGATGTGGGTACTCTGCGCATGCTCAGTTTTTGTATATGCACAGAGTACCAGCATCGGGGACATCCAAAAATAGTTTTTCTTCTCAGGGTCAAGGTAAATGTCAGTCAAAGCTGTTGCTGATGCCTCTTTCTCCTGCAGCTGCCTGCTGGATTTTTCTTCCTGGTTTTTTTCTCATTTCTTAGGAGTTCTTAAATTTTTATCTTGCCTTTATCAAATAATATTATAGACTAGTGGTTTTTTTTTAAAGTTAGAAGGAGGTGGAGAGGACATATATCCTTAAAAACCTCATGGTGTGTCTTGACAATTTTATCAACTTGTCAGTGTGCCGTGAGATGAAAAAGGTTGAAAATCTCTGTTCTATGTTTTGTGGTCCAGTTCCATAGTGCTCAACTTCAAAGGAGGCCTGGACCTGGGAAAGGTATGGGTGGATCAGGGGTGTGTCAGGCAGTTATGCATGCGAGTTAGAGAATACTAACATTTATGCTACAGTTGCGTGCAAGCATGTACTCCAGCCATTGAGCTAGCATAAGTGCTTGCACATAAACACGTATGTGCCTACTCGCTTCCAACGCATGTCAAATTGGCACTACTGCCCGGGTACAGCATGCCCCGGGCGGTGATTCCATTTTTGACTCGTGCTCAAAACACGTGATAGAAAATATTTTCTATTTTCTACCGTGTGGCGCTTACCTGGCGGTAATTGGCAGTTTACTTGCACTGGCTGCTTACTGCCTGGTTAGCACGTGAGACCTTACCACTAAGTCAATGGGTGGTGGTAAGGTCTCAGTCCGAGAATGGAAGCACGCTGGTTTTAATTTTGCCACATATCCATTTTCCGGCACAACAAAATGTCTTTTTTTCCAGATGCGCTGAGCAAATGGACCTGTGCGCATCCAAAACATGCACCTACACTAACACAGGTCACTTTTAGGCTTATCATAAACACCCCAGGTTATACCCTTCCTATCTCAGACAGTTTGAAAATCCACGGAGTAACAATCGATCAGAATCTCTCACTCGAGAATCAAGCGAAATCCACCATAAAGAAAATGTTCCACGCAATGTGGAAACTTAAACGTGTGAAACCATTCTTCCCAAGGGAAATATTTCACAACTTGATACAATCAATGGTACTAAGCCATGCAGACTACTGCAATGGAATTTACGCAGGCTGTAAAGAACAAATTATAAAGAAACTCCAGACCGCCCAAAACACAGCAGCCAGGCATATATTTGGCAAATCGCGTTTTGAAAGCGCCAAACCCCTCTGAGAAAAATTGCACTGGCTCCCAATCAAAGAACATACTGCTTTCAAAATCTGTTCCCTGGTCCATAAAATTATCTACGGCGAAGCCCCTGGATACATGGAGGACCTCATAGACCTGCCAACCAGAAACACAACAAGATCAGCACGAACATTCCTGAATCTCCACTTCCCAAACAATAAAGGACTCAAATACAAATCAACATATGCATCCAGCTTCTCCTATGTAAGTGCACAACTATGGAATGCACTGCAAAAAATAGTAAAAACAACGTACGAGCACCTAAAGTTCCAGAAAAAACTAAAAAAGAACCTATTCCAAAAGGCATACCCCACCGACCCAACATAAAAACAAGATTACCTGTCATACAACAACACCAAGAATGAAATGGACTCACCCCAACTCTCCCTCTTCCTACCTAATGTTCCCCCAATGTATCTACCATATATGATCCTCATTCTGCCACAACCACACCTTGTCCTTATGTATACTTTGTATTTGTTCAGACCGGAACCGGCGAATCGCCGTTACGGTACTATGTAAGCCACATTGAGCCTGCAAATAGGTGGGAAAATGTGGGATACAAATGTAACAAATAAATAAATAAAAGGGCCCCAAAGTTCGGTGCATACATGCGGACTTATACTAGTATTCTATAATGGCAGTTGTGCGCACATCTGCCGTTCTAGAATTCATGCTTAGTGCGCATCATCCCAGGGACTAACTTAGGTGATCTATAGAGAATTTCCCCCATATGAGCAGAGTCAAGAAACAGCGCCAAAATGTAGGCACTGGGATGATGCAAGCTAGTGTGAATTCTATGATGGCAGTTCTACGCAGAATTGCTATTATTGAATACCTAGCGGACGTCTGCAGTTTCATGCCTAAATTTAGCATGAGTGCTTACGCCATATCAAAGGCTGGTGTAAGTGGTAGTTAGGCGTATAGGTTTAGATTCTATAAATGGCACCTCAAAACTCAGCGCTGAAAATAAACACCTAAGCACTATTCTATAAGCTGCACCTAAAGTTTGACATGGTTTATTGACCAGCGCTTAGGTGCAGGGGTCATTTGTAAATGAAGGCGTGTCCATTTTCACCAATGAAAACGTAGTGCAATTGCCCGCACCTAAATTAACATGCTTTGCCCCCATATTTTATAATTCTGCACGTAACTGGAATTCACTCCCTCGCTCCGCCTCAACACACCCATGGCTCTCCCATTTCTATGCACACTTTTTTGGGCCTGCACCTAAATTTACTCACATACATGCCAATTTAATCTAATTAACACCAAGGAGGTATACATGGGAACACAATACAGGAACGTAAGACCTTTGAAGTCAGAATGATTGAATATTTTGACACCCAACAGACAGGACTTAATAAAGATCTGGGTTTTCTAGTCCATTATAAACCATAAAGTTGTATTGCTCTGTTTATCACCCTCCTCTCACCTATCCACCCCCATCCTGTTAGACTATCTCTGAAATGCTTTGATGCATACCTCCTACCCATCTCCACCCTGTTAGACTGTCAATGAAATGCTTGGATGTTTTACTTATATATACTGTCATCTACCACATTTGCTTATTTCAGATCTGATGAAGAAGGGCAACCTTCGAAAGCTAATCAAGAAATGTATTAAGTTATGTCCAATAAAAAATGTATCATCTTGTTTTCTTTTCCATGTTTTATTTTGTTTGATTTCTATTGATTACCTTTTCTTAAAGAAATGGCCGTTCATTTCAGGGAGAGGAGGAGAGCACTTACCGCTTGAAATGGCGCACTGGGGGAGGGAATTACCTCCAGGCTGCTGCTGTAGCCCAGCGGTACTTCTCTTTCAGTGAGCAGTAAGCCTGCGTTGGGCTTAACACCACTTTGTAAAAGGGCCTCATAGTTAGCAAAGTGTGCCGCTGCTAAGACGTGTCATTTTACTACTAATTCATTCTATTTTAGCGCAGGTCCTACTTGATGCAATGAAATCTAGCTAGTAATAATTGGGGTTACCAGTAAAATAATACATTTTTTATATTTATATTTCTTTATTTCAACAATATAGAACAAGAACACTCTTGTTGTGAAATACAGCCATAATATATGTAATATGGACTTTGGTCCTGGAGAACTGAGGAACTGAGTTCAATTCCCACTTTAGGCACAGGCAGCTCCTTGTGACTCTGGGCAAGTCACTTAACCCTCCATTGCCTGCCGCATTGAGCCTGCCATGAGTGGGAAAGCGCGGGGTACAAATGTAACAAAAATAAATAAAATAAATGAAAAGAGAAGATTACATCCATATATTTTAAATAAACAAGGCTGCGTACCTCCCATTATCAAATTTAAAATGTTATTACAGTTGTCTCGTCTCTAGAAATGACTTAAGCTGATCTGGTGAATAAAATACATATTTCATCAGTCCCATTTTTACAATGCATTTACAGGGGTAGGCTAAGAAAAAGGAACCCCCAATCTCCAATGTTCCCTTCTTCAAAGCCAAAAATGCTTTCCTCTTTTGCTGGGTTTGTTTAGTGACATCGGGATATATCCAGACCTTCTCTCCTCCAAAGAGGGAACTAGCATGTTTGAAATAAAGTCTCATAACAGAGTTTAAGTCTTGTTCGAATACGAGTAAAATAATACATTTTAACGGTAGCCCATGTTGATAACTATGCCCCTGAGGTAGTCATTTTAGAACACTGGCAGGCTTCAACATTAAATAGCCCTATATATGTTAAGTAACATTTTTGCAAAAGCCACATATTAAACTGTAACATACTTAGTACAATCACACTTGTGTAAATTTTTAGCTGTATGTACTTCTGCCCGCAGCTTAGCAACACACAGTTTTACCTATATCTTTTGTTATCCACAGGAACAATATCCATTGCTATGTAATACTGCTGATGCGGATCCAGACCAGTTATTTTCACCCTCATGGCCGGAAACATTCTCCTGGAAAGGAAAAGAAATGTAAAGAGTCAAAAAACTTGAAAGAGCAAAATAAGATACGTGGAGCATGTCATTATTTCCATTAGGGTACTCAGTATAGTAGAATAGTAAATGATGGCAGATAAAGACGAGTGTGGCCATGCAGCCTGCCCAGAAAGATGACTAGGGTTGTACCTGCCTCTCCGTGCAGGTTACCCCCAACCCATTTTGTTTTTAAGGTTGTAACTGCTGCTCAAGACCATGTTTAAATTTTAGATATTCATAGGTGATGGAAGGAGGAGAGTTCCTATTCAGTCTCCCATCCCCAACTCCCAAATTGCCACTGCCCAAATCCTCCCTTTGGCCCCCTCACCTTCTCTGCACCATTTGTCTTCTGGCACTGGTACCAAATTAGTAGCAGAAACTGAAGAAACTGAAAAAAATATTTTCTAGTCCGAGTGGCTCTGCAGTGCTCCTCCTCTTGCATGGGTTTTTCTTGCCCATACTGAATTGTCTTGTTCAAGTTGCTGTTATTGCTGAGGGGCCAGCACCAAAAAAAGAGGTGCAGATGGAGGTGTAGTGACTACAGCAATGGAGTCTATCAAAATTTAGCACTGGAGGCAGTTGCCTTTGTCTATGCCTAAGTCTGGGTATCAAAGACCAACAAAAAGAGAGTCCAAATCTCCAGCAAAAAATGCCAAACGCACAAAACAAAAGAAACAGAAGAAACCCAAAAAGACCAGACTGAAACCACAGGTGGTAAGAGCACCAAAAAAGTTTATTGGGACTCTACACGGTCCATGTTTCGGCCAAAAAGGCCTTCCTCAGGGGTCTGATCAGAAACCATGGCAGACATTTCCCTGCTGTTTTCCCTCTGAATTCTGCTGCTGCTGGGATAGGTTTAGGCTGGATATTTCAATGTTTCTAGAAGGATGAATAAAACAGGAGGAGACTGAGCTGATTCCAGATCTCTCAGATAAATTTCCTCCACTCCCCCTTTGCAGATCTGAGACTGGAGCTTACAAGATTTTCCAGTGCTTAGAAAATAGAAAGTTTCTTTTGTTTTGTAAGTCTGGGTATCAGTCAGTAACACAGCCTCAGTTGGGCCTAAGTGGTCTATGTCCTCCTCTTTGGAGTTAGACTCACTCAGTCAGTTTCAGTGACACAAGTCAATGAGAAGACAACTGGAAAAGATGTTAATATCAGCACTGTCTGGTGCCCAAATATGTTAACCTTGAACCCCACAAAATAAATCATTCATGGTTATACTACTACTTCCAGTATGTCTCATGTTGCTTGACTGGTAATTCCATCAACTTTAGCACGTGTTTTTTTTTATTAGAGTCAACCTCACTTGGTCATAAATAGTGTGTTTGTCAGGCTTAGGTTTATTTAAGGAACTACAAATACATGTCAACAAACATATTTCTGCCTATCTAAGGGGGTCCTTTTAACAAGCTGCGGGAAAAAAGGCCCTGTACTAGTGGTGGGGACAATTTTTTCCATGCGCCAGGGCCGTTTTTCCCGCAGCTGGTAAAGGCCGAAAAAAATGGCCACATGGTGAGATAACTTACCACGTGGCCATGCAGCGGGGAGCCCTTACCGCTACCCATTGAGTTGGCAATAAGGGCTCCCGCACTAACCTGACGGTAACCGGGCACGCTCTCAGGACGGGACTACCGCCAGTGGTTGTGTAGGGCTGGTGAGAGTCATGGAAGTGCGAGAGGTAAGGTGTTGGGCTTACCACCACTCTGTAAAAGGGCCCCTCAGTGAGCTAACTTCACTTTATTGGTATGCTAAAAATGTATTGTATCTCTTCTTGTTCTCTCATTCCAGGCTGAAATGAAGTATGCAATGCTTGTGCTATCTCTTGATCTTCCTACATTTTTGGCAACTTATAGAATCAGGGTGGGGGGGTTGTGTTATTTCAAAGAGATTACAATAAAACAAAGAATTTTTTTAAAATGGAACCTTCCCAACCCCCAAAACTAAATGTGCATACCCCTATTCTTGTGACATAGCTCATATACAGAACTCTTACCATTTCCGTCACAGTGCCTTAATTACCTGTATTAAATCTCTAGCTTCAGAAATCCTACTTACTCCTCACCTGTACAAATCTCCAATATATTTCAACAAACTTTCCTCTCCCTTTTGCCCAGCACGTCCAGTTACCTAGAGGTACCCCAAGAGTATTCCACTTTATTTATTTATTACATTTGTGCCCCGCGCTTTCCCACTCATGGCAGGTTCTACACCTAAAAATTTAACTTCAAAAGTTTAGAAAAGTGATCAGCATTTTGGACATCAGCATGCAGTGTTATTGTGGCCAGACACAGACAGCTTTTAGGGATATTATTGATAGCTTCATTTGCTTTAGAGGATTGCTGTGTTTCCACCACTCTGGGACTCCTTGAAAGGAAACTGCCAAACAAAATATGTTACACTTTGAAACAAGAGCTCTAATTAGAGAGATAAAGCCTCACAGCAGACTAAAAAAAATATCCAGTTTCGTAGGAGGGTGGAGAATGATATTCACATTGGGTATTTGTCTGCATTTAAGAGTTTAAAATGAAAAGAAAATTCCTTTGGAATTGGCCTAAGTCCAAATCAAAAAGTCTTTACCACCAACATATCAGTGAAAATTTTCTACTTATGATTATACTTTTATGTGTATATAAATGTGTATAATCATAAGATTTTATATGTTTATACATTGCATAAAACAACAATAATGTATATTCTAATCTAAATAATCTATAAAATTCTGGCCACCCATGTTACAGACATATAGAGGCTCATTTTCAAAGCACATAGACTTACAAACTTACATATGTTACTATCACTTTATGTCTATCCCCTCATCCCCCCCCCCCCCCCAATATTAAAAAACATTCAGGGGTCCTTTTACAAAGGTGTACTGAAAAATGGCTTGCGGTAGTGTAGGCACGGGATTTGGGTGTGCGCCAATCCATTTTTCAACGCGCCTGTAAAAAAGGCCTCTTTTTTTCCCCAGAAAAATGGATGCGTGGCAATTAGCCATACTCTGCATACAGTCCAGCTTATAATCGAACGAGAATAACGCCCAAGTTCCGACCTAAATCGGGAGATGGGCGTTCTTCTCACAAAAACAAATAAAGCGGCATAATCGAAAGCCGAACTTTGGACGCTTTCAACTGCACTCCGTCGCGGATGCGGACAAAGTTGACGGGGGAGTGTCGGAGGCGTGGTGAAGGCGGAACTGGGGCGTGGTTATCACCCGAACAGAGATGGGCGCCCTTCGCCGATAATGGATGCGTTTGTAGCTAGAATTTAGGGCACTTTTCCTGGACCCTGTTTTTTGACGAATAAGGCCCCAAAAAGTGCCCTAAATGACCAGATGACCCCCAGAGGGAGTCGGGGATGACCTCCCCTGACTCCCCCAGTGGTCACTAACCCCCTCCCACCACAACAAATGATGTTTCACAACTTTTTACTTTCACCCTCAAATGTCATACCCTCCTCCCAAGCAGCAGTATGCAGGTCCCTGGAACAGTTGTTAGGGGGTGCAGTGGACGTCAGGCAGGTGGACCCAGGCCCATCCCCCCCCCACCTGTTACAATTGTGCTGCTTAATGCTACTAGTCGTCCAACCCCCCCAAACCCCCTGTACCCACATGTAGGTGCCCCCCTTCACCGCTTAGGGCTATAGTACTGGTGTAGACTTGTGGGCAGTGGGTTTTGAGGGGGATTTGGGGGGCTCAACACCCAAGGGAAGGGTGCTATGCACCTGGGAGCTCTTTTACCTTTTTTTTTGTTTTTGTAAAAGTGCCCCCTAGGGTGCCCGGTTGGTGTCCTGGCATGTGAGGGGGACCAGTGCACTACGACTCCTGGCCCCTTCCACGAACAAATGCCTTGCATTTATTCGTTTTTGAGCTGGGCGATTTCATTTTCCATTATCGGTGAAAAGCAAAAACGCCCAGCTCACACCTTGGCGAATAAAGCATGGGCGTCTATTTTTTTTAAAAATACGGTTCACTCCGCCCCTTCACGGACCCGTTCTCGGAGATTAACGCCCATGGAGATAGGCGTTTCTGGTCGATTATGCCCCTCAGTGTAAACCAAAGAAACAAACAAACAAACAAACAGTGACATGTCCCTTTATACTGTGCAAAATATAGAGAGAGCAGATATAAATTTCAAAAACTTACATATTCTAATTGCTGCATTAAAAAATTAACAAATAAAACAAAAACAGAAAATAAGGTGATACCTTTTTATTGGATTGACATACTTTTTTTTTTTTTGTCTAGTTTTTGGAGGCCAAAACCTCCTTTCTTAAGTCAGGGCAAACATACTATTACAGCAGCATACTGTTCTGACCTGAAGAAGTAGGGTGTGGTCTCTCAAAGTTAGGCAAAAAAATGTATATAGTCCAATATAAAGGTGTTACCTTATTTTTTGTTTTCTTTTCTTTATAATTATTAACTTTTAAAGTCAACTAACAGCTACCGCATTACTTCATCCTAAATTAAAAATAAAATTAATGGGATCTGAATTTCTTATAACTAGGTACTATAGAACAAGCTAATTGGATTAGATCAGGAGTTTTCTATTCAGTCCTGGGGATACACCTAGCCAGTCATGTTTTCAGGATACCCACAATGAATATGTATGAGATAGAATGGAGGTAATGCATGGAAATTTATCTCATGCATATTCATTGTGGATATCTGGCAAACCTGACTGGTTAGATGTGTTCTGAGGACTGGATTGAGAACCCCTGGATTAGATGATTCAGCCTTTCCTAGTGCCTAAATGAAAATCATCCTAGGGGGCTGGATGACATCTGTAACTAAGGTGAATTTTTCGACTTAGGCCATTATTTGGGAAAGAGTCACTTGTTAATAGTGGCATTTACACATATGTATCACATACACATGGAAATGATTCCAGACAGCCACTATTGGCACATGTATATTCACACCATGCAGAGATTTCAAGGGGGCAGGACTAAAATCTACATGGTAATTCTCCCATTTTGCAAAGGGGATACATGTGTATGGGAGAAAATTTCCACGTTGGGATTCATACCTGCTCAAAAGCATTGATAGAATTTTGTTAAGAGTACTTGTTTCAGTCAGGACTAAAGATTAGTACAGTGGGCTTTGATCCTGATGACCAGAGTTCAATTCCCACTGCAGCTCCTTCTGATCTTGGGCAAGTCACTTAACCCTCCATTGTCTCAGGTACAAAAACTTCGATTGTGAGCCCTCTAGGGACAGAGAAAGTATCTGTATATAACGGAGTCAATATTAGAACTGCAAGAAGGAACCCGGCTAACTCCTGCGCTCGGTAGTCAGTCTGGATATTCAATGCCGGACCGTTTCCAGTGATTGGCATTGTATATCCGGTTTATTTTTAGGTGGTATTCAAAGATAGCTGGTTAACTTTAAACCAGCTAAAGATATACCAGCTATTTAAGTGACCCAATGTGACTGCCTACAATTGCCGGATATGAATTGAATATTCAGGGATAGATGGCTTTGTCATGCAATATGGCTGGTTATCTCCAAGGTGCTAACCAGGAGGATAACCAGCTATCCCCCGCTGAATATCGCCGGCTAGCCAGTTAAGTGCCATTTAACCAGCCAGGTGCTGTTTCTGGCCGGTTAAATGGTTTTGAGTAATGTAGTTTATTTCCACCTTCTAACTGAAACCATTAAAAATGTGGTCTCAATTCTTAATTGGCAGCACTTATGTGTGTAAGTTTGTGAAAAGGGGTAGTTGCTCTTGGAAGTGGCTCCTTTTACATGTGAGAGTTGTGAAGCTGCCACTTCCACATGTAAGTACTGACACCTCCATGTGGAAGCTGCTGGGTCCGGGTTCTTCATTTTCTTAACAAATCTTTGTAAAATGACTGCTTCTGCTACATGTGCCAGCAAATATACGTACACTTTTGCTGGTATTTTCTAAAAAGCTCTGTGCTGGAAGATCCTTTTCTACAACACCATCGGAACTGTGAATGCCTCAACCTGGACAGATCAACTCCAATCTCAACGTTCTATGTCAAATGGAGCTCTAAATATTTGTCTTGGAAAGATTTGGCTCTTTGTATTTCTCCTGTGCTTTCTGTTATTAATATAGCTTTTGACTGCTGGATTGTCTTGCTTCACCTCTGGACACAGTTCTCTGCCTGACTTCTCAATGAAGGAGAGGGTTTGGAGGTTACTTCCCTGGAGAAGTTCATAAAACAACCAAGTAAGCGCACACACACTGCAAAAAAAAAAAAAGGGGGGGGGAGAAGAAGAAAAGAAACTCTGGTGTTTTTCAAAAGAGGAAAAGAACATTGGGCTGAGCCATAAGAATGTGCACTTAAAATGAAACTTCGGAATGGGGTTGGAAAAAGTTATATTATTGACAATAATGAGCAAATGAAGCTGATGTCACCAGCAAAGACTGAGATAGGGAAGCCAACTTGAGTTGGTTATTTGGAATGCGATTTTTATTTTTTTCAGATACTATTTTTCTTGGAAGAAAGGGGAGGGTAAATCTGTGTATACAGTTACAGCTGAGAGAAACATTCTGTCCCTGAGACTTTTAATCACGCTGTGTCTGCAATTAGAAACTGAGGAGAGAAGATGGCCAGTGAGCTGAGCACACCAGCCGCTTCTAGTTTATTCTACAGCCCACCAGAAGATTCATAGCAGTGTCAGGAGACAAAGGAACAGCATTGAAAAAAAGAGAGTGAAAGTGGGGGAGGGGAAATGCTCTGACATGTTATTGGAAGAGCCCTATTTTTACATTGGTAGCCTTTTGGGATTTGGGGATTCTTTTGGTAAATGGGCTGTTGAAATTGATCTGCTGGGACCAACAGTTGTGGTTGCAATCAGCCTGATCCTGGGAGCAGCAGTCCTTGATCAGCACAGATCGATTAGCTCTTCATTGGTAGGACTATATAACTCCAGATGTAAAGGGAGAGACTTGGCCATCCTGGTTTTACCTCAGTACATGCAGGGAGATGTAGTTCAGATTCCCCTAGACCGAAGCATGAAGTCTGCTAGGCATACGTCTGAGATGAATGTACCAACAGCTGAACAAAATGGGATTGGAAGACCTTGACTGGGTAGTGGAGGAGTGGCCTAGTGGTTAGGGTGGTGGACTTTGGTCCTGAGGAACTGAGTTCAATTCCCACTTCAGGCACAGGCACCTCCTTGTGACTCTGGGCAAGTCACTTAACCCTCCATTGCCCCATGTAAGCCACATTGAGCCTGCCATGAGTGGGAAAGCACGGGGTACAAATGTAATAAAAATAAATAGCAATTCAGATGACATTTTTGTTTCCAGCTCTACCTTGGCTACTAGACCTCTGTGCATGCTAAAAATAAGAAAGATGTGGAAATAATTTACCTGCAGAGATCAATCAAGTCATTGCAATTGTGAGGACTGAAACACCTCTGTAAAGGAGTCATAGCTAATTACCATTTTCCACTTTTCTGACCTAGGAGACACAGGTAGTGGGAGGTAGATGCAGGGCCGTGCCTAGGGTCTCTGGTGCCCCCCTGCAGACTATCAGTTGGCACCCCCCCCTGCAGACTATCAGTTGGTGGCGGCGGTGGCGCGGTGCCCCCCCCCCCCCCCCCCCCCCCCGTGAAAATGATCGCTCACCACTTGCCACACTGACAGGAATTGTCAGCAATATTCTTAGAAACAAATTGCTATACATTGCAAAATAAGATAGCAGATGTAAATTTTCAAAGTGGACATATTCCAAACACTAAAATGAAAATAAAATGATTTTTTTCTACCTTTGTTGTCTGGTGACTTTCTTTTTCTGATCATGCTGGCCCAGTATCTGATTCTGCTGCTACCTGTCCTCTTAACTCCATTTCCAGGGCTTCCTTTCCATTTATTTCTTTCCTTTCCTCCTTTCTTCTTCATTTCTGGTCCTCAGCTTCTGCCTATTTTCTTCATCCATGTGCAGTTTTTCTCCTCTCTTCCTTTTCCCTCATTTCATCTCCTTCATCTTTCTTCCCTCCCCTCTATGTCCAGCAATTTCTCCTCTCTCCCTGAGCCCTGCCCTCCCATCCATGCTCCTCTGTCCCCTGCCCCCTCCATTCATCCTTTTCCAGCAATTCCTCTCTCTCCCTGAGCCCTGCCCTCTCAATCCATGCTCCTCTGTCCCCTGCCCCCTCCATTCATCCCTATCCAGCAATTCCCCTCTCTCCCTGAGCCCTGCCCTCCCAATCCATGCCCATCCATGCTCCTCTGTCCCCTGCCCCCTCCATTCATCCTTTCCAGCAATTCCCCTCTCTCCCTGAGCCCTGCCCTCCCAATCCATGCCCATCCATGCTCCTCTGTCCCCTGCCCCCTCCATTCATCCCAATCCAGCAATTCCCCTCTCTCCCTGAGCCCTGCCCTCCCAATCCATGCCCATCCATGCTCCTCTGTCCCCTGCCCCCTCCATTCATCCTTTCCAGCAATTCCCCTCTCTCCCTGAGCCCTGCCCTCCCAATCCATGCCCATCCATGTTCCTCTGTCCCCTGCCCCCTCCATTCATCCTTTTCCAGCAATTCCCCTCTCTCCCTGAGCCCTGCCCTCCCAATCCATGCCCATCCATGCTCCTCTGTCCCTGCCCCCTCCATTCATCCCAATCCAGCAATTCCCCTCTCTCCCTGAGCCCTGCCCTCCCAATCCATGCTCCTCTGTCCCCTGCCCCCTCCATTCATCCTTTTCCAGCAATTCCCCTCTCTCCCTGAGCCCTGCCCTCCCAATCCATGCCCATCCATGCTCCTCTGTCCCCTGCCCCCTCCATTCATCCTTTTCCAGCAATTTCCCTGAGTCCTGCCCTCCCAATCCATGCCCATCCATGCTCCTCTGTACCCTGCCCCCTCCATTCATCCTTTTCCAGCAATTCCCCTCTCTCCCTGAGCCCTGCCCTCCCAATCCATGCCCATCCATGCTCCTCTGTCCCCTGCCCCCTCCATTCATCCTTTTCCAGCAATTCCCCACTCTCCCTGAGCCCTGCCCTCCCAATCCATGCCCATCTATGCTCCTCTGTCCCCTGCCCCTCCATTCATCTCTATCCAGCAATTCCCCTCTCTCCCTGAGCCCTGCCCTCCCAATCCATGCCCATCCATGCTCATCTGTCCCCTGCCCCCTTCATTCATCCTTTTCCAGCAATTCCCCTCTCTCCCTGAGTCCTGCCCTCCCAATCCATGCCCATCCATGCTCCTCTGTCCCCTGCCCCCTCCATTCATCCTTTTCCAGCAATTCCCCTCTCTCCCTGAGCCCTGCCCTCCAAATCCATGCCCATCTATGCTCCTTTGTCCCCTGCCCCGCCATTCATCCTTATCCAGCAATTCCCCTCTCTCCCTGAGCCCTGCCCTCCCAATCCATGCCCATCCATGCTCCTCTGTCCCCTGCCCCCTCCATTCATCCTTTTCCAGCAATTCCCCTCTCTCCCTGAGCCCTGCCCTCCCAATCCATGCCCATCCATGCTCCTCTGTCCCCTGCCCCCTCCATTCATCCTTTTCCAGCAATTCCCCTCTCTCCCTTCCATGACCCCCCCTCGCATCCATGCTCTCGTCTCTCCCCTGCCCTCCCGCTCCCATTGTTCAACTGCCCACCCTCTTCTCTCCCCCCAACATCTCTTTTCTTTTTTTTTCTTTTTAAATTTACCTCCGTGGCGGGTCCGGCAGCGCAGCGTCAGTGAAGGAGGTGGTGCTCCCGACGTCGCTAGCCTTCCCTTCGCTGTGTTCCGCCTTCTGATGTCATTTCTGACGTCAGAAGAAGGTGGAACACAGCGAAGGGAAGGCTAGCGATGTCGGGAGCGCCGCCTCCTTCACTGACGCTGCGCTGCCGGAACCGCTACGGAGGTACATTTAAAAAGGAAAAAAAAGAAAAGGGATGTTGGGGGGAAGGCGAGCGAGGTGAGCATGGTGCAGCGGCGCCCCCCCCAGAGGGAAGCGCCCCCCTGCCATGCTTACCTCGCTTACCATGTTGGCACGGCCCTGGGTAGATGGCCAATAACTTAAGGGAGGCCATGATAGCAGCTAGGAGGCCTCTTTGTTCCACACCAAGAAAATGTGTTTTATTGCATAATTTTGTGCTGTTTGCAAACACTACTGCAAGAAGTCTCAGCAGCCATTAAGAAGAAGCAGCAGAGGGCAGGAAAGAGTGGGGTTCTTTCCTGCCTCTGGGGAGCCCACTAGACCACCAGAGCTCTTCAAGGTAGGCCTGGGGAGGGGCCACTGAGGCTCAGGGGGATAGTGGAAACAAAAGTGGGGGCTGTAGTGTGCAGGATAATATACAGGAGGGGACTGGAAATGAAGGTGGGGATATAGTGTGCAGGAGGAGGGGTGCAGGAAAAAAGGTGGTGCTGTGGTGTGCAGGAGAGGGGGTGCTGGAAACAAAGGCAGGGCATGGGGGGGGCAGGGCGAGGGTGTCACTGGCGGGGCTGGGTGGCCCAATGACCTTTACTGCCTGGGGGCCCAGATCACTGTAAGTCCACCCCTGGCCTTAAATGCACTATGTAACCAAACAACTGCCCTTAGTCTGTATTCTGTAAATTATGAATTCAGAGAGTCTTTTACTAAGGCGCGCTCACGTTTCTGGCACACGCTAAAATTGTGGGCGTGCTAAACGTTGGAGACGCCATTGCATTCCTATGGGTGTCTCTAACGTTTAGTGCGCCCACAATTTTAGCGCACACTAAAAACATGAGCGCGCCTTAGTAAAAGATGCCTTCAAATTCCTGAGTGTGCAACTTCAAGGGGTGTGTGGACCTGGGAGGAGCATAGGGTTGGGGCGTGTCAGGCAGTTACATACATGGGATATAGCATTACAGTACAGTGTGAACATTTACACCAGCCATTGAGCTGCTCGCACCTAAAGTTAGGTGTGTAATTGGAGAGACTTACACTAATATTCTATAGCGGCAGTTGCGTGTACAACTGCCATTATAGAAACGACGTATAGTGCACATCATCCCCGTACCTAAATGTCAGCAATATTTTGAGGATTTACTCCAAGGAGTGTAATTCTATAAAGAAGGTGCTAACATTTCATGGCAAATACATGCATAAATAATTAAAATACCGTCATGTAAATGCCAAACACCCAGCTACGCACTATTCTGTAAATAAACACATATCTCCCATTAGCGTGTATTTTACAGGGGAGCATACACATGGGTGGAGTCTGCAGAGAATTCACACACGTAAGTTGTAGAATACTACAAATTTTGCACATATCTCTGGCATTTAGGCACGCACATTTATACCAGTCCTATGGGGGGTGTAAGTGCTCATGCCTGATTGCATAGACACCTACTTTTCTTTGTAGCAGAGATGGGCAACCATAGTCCTCAAGGGCCACAAGCCAGTCCAATTTTCAAGATTTCCATAATGAATATGCATGAGCTTTATTCGCATATAATGGAAACAGTATACGCAAATCAATCTCATACATATTGATTGTGGAAATCTTGAAAACCTCACTGGGTTGTGGTACTTGAGGACTGTGGTTGCCCAACCCTGCTTTATAGCATAGGCTCTCAATAGACACTTTGTAAGCGCCTAAACCTAGGTACCCCTTTATAGAATTGCCCTCATTGAGGGCCCCATTTTAGCAAGCTGCGGCAAAAGGGGGCCCGTGCTGGCATCATTGCGTGTTTTTGATACATGCTGAGGCCCCCTTTTACCTCAGGGGTAAAAGGTAAGTCTTTCTTTTTTTAAGAAACGGCTTTGCGGCAAGTGAAGCACTGGCCATGCGGTCATTTCAGGGGGGGGGGCCTTACTGCCACCCACTGAGGTGGCGGTATGGACTCCCATGCTAACCCAGTGGTAACCGGGCAGCACACGGCACTGCCTGATTCCCGCTGGGTAAACACCAGCACTACAAAAATAAAAATATTTTTGTAACGCCGTTAGCCCGGTGGTAGTTACTTTTTAGCGAGTGGTAAGTCCACCTTGGGCTTACCGCCGCTTTGTAAAAGGGGCCCTTAGTGCACCTAACAATCTTATATAAAATATATGAAATCTAAATATATGGTTTAGTCTTGTTGAAAGATTTTGTTCAAAAATAAGCTCTGGCAATCTCACAGCCATTTACATTCTTTCTTTGCTATTGTTCTACACTTTAGAGTAAATTCTATAAGTAGCACCTAAAAATCAGCACTAATGTGACGCGCTTAGCGCTATTCTATGAGAGTGTTTCCTTAATAGATTTGTGCTTATTGGTAAGGTGCACCTAACTGTAGGTGGCTGCAATTAGGCCTGATATAAGCAGACTTAAATACTGGCACCTAACTTAGGCACACTTAGGCCTGATTCTGTATAAATGGGCATAAAATCCGGGAATACCCCCAGGAACGCCCCTAACCATGCCCCCAAATTGTTATGCACGATAGGATTTAGACACAATCTGTTATAGAATTGGATATGCTCCTTAATGCTAATTATTTCCAATTAGTGCTGATGATTGTTATCTCCCAATTATCAGCACTGATTAGCTTATTAAGTTGTACGCACTCTTCATAGAATCACTCTGTGTGTCTTTAATCGGTGCCAATTTTTCACAATATATAAATTTGGACCCTTTGTCTCTGCTTTTCTCACCTGCCTGCTTTAGTAATAATCATCTCTGTGCCAATGTCATGGAACCTCTTCCAGAGGTCGGCGCACTGCAGCTCCACTTGGATCTCATCCATGGATAAGGCCGAAGAGGGTGGGGCGTCAGGTGCAGGAGCAGTGAGGTCAGAGTGAGAGCCGAAGGAGCAGGACGTCCTCTCAGCCAGAGCCTCCGTGTCAGATCCAGTACTCTGTTCTGAATCTGTGGAAGAACCAAAATCGCCATGGGTAAGAATGAGGAACGCAGCCAGTGCTCAACAGGGAGACCAAGAAAATGTAGCAGAAAGCTACAGAGTTCCAATTATATTTAGTGCTGTTGGCTGGATTAAAAAGAACATCCATGCACACTTAATATGTTGCCTTTGAATATTACACCCTATGATCTCCAGAAGGAAGCTTTCTTTGGCACTATAAGTACGTTTGAGAGAATGAGGGAGTTTCCAGTATACCCTGGTTTCTGAGGAAAGTGTATTCCTGTCATGGTATGAGCAAGACCAGCCCATCTGGAGACAATATATCCCAAGAGGGATATTCTTCAAGTGACATAATCAAAGTGAGCTATACTGAGATATCATTATATCATTTTTTAACAATTAATTTATTTATAGCTGTGTCTTTCTGCTTCTAACAAAATATATAGTATTTTAAAATGAATTACCTACTTAGGCTTTTCAAGATCATTCCTAATCCTATATAATAATTCTCACCTCCAACGTTCTAATCTTGCTGCCTCAGACCGTGGCTCCTTTGGAGTTGGTCTACTAGGCTCCGTAGATCGCTGACATCACCGGAGACACCAGATTGGCTTGGCGATAAGGAGCAGGAGGGGTACGTCACCCACAACACTGACCAACTGCAAGACAGGAGCGAGAGGCCCCGCCCCTGCCGCCCCTCGCCGTAACGCCATGCCCCCCCCCAGGTCGCCGGCACTGCCGCTCACCCCTCCAACACCCCGAGGTCGCCACTGCTCCCCCCTCCACCCCCCCCGAGGTGATCCAACAGCCCCCCCCCCACAAACTGCCTCACCCATATTTCACACTCCGAGTGTCAGGGTCTCCCTCCCTCTCGCCCTGATCCCCGAGTTTCAGGGTCTCCCTCCCACTACCAGGATCCTCCCTCCACCCCTCCCAGTTCTAGGATCCTCCCTCGCTCACAGTTCCAGGATCGTCATAGCCTGCCTCCCTTCCTCCCTCCCTCCCACTGCCAGCACCCCTCCTTATGAATTTTTGAAGTCTCACTTACTCAGTCGGGGTTACAGCGGCAGCAGCATCGGTAAACAGCGTACAGGCACGGGCCGTCTCTGTCTCTCAGCTCTGGTTCCGCCCTCATTTCCTGTTTCCGCAAGGGCAGGACCAGAGCTGAGAGACAGAGACAGCCTGAGCCTTTACGCTGTTTATCGATGCTGCTGCTGCCATACGCCGTAACCCCGACTGGGTAAGTGAGACTTCAAAAATTCGTAAGGAGGGGGACTGGCAGTGGACAGGAGGGAGGGAGGCACGACGACCCTGGAACTGCGAGCGAGAGGGGATCCTGGAAGTGGGAGATCCTGAAACTCGGGGATCTGGGAGGGAGGGAGGGAGATACTGGGAAGGTGTGTGAAATATGCACGAGGCAGTTTGGGGGGGTGGTGACGACTTCGGGGGGGGAGCAGCGGCGACTTGTGGTTAAACCTTGCTAGCGCCCATTTCATTGTGTTCAGAAATGGGCCTTTTTTACTAGTAAGAAATAAACCTGTATACATCTCTTCTTTAATTATTCCCTATACCCCTTCCCATACTCTTTGTTCACTTGATGCTAATCGTCTCATACTTCCATCCTCTAAACAAGCCCATTATGAGTCAACCCGGAGTTCTGCATTTTCTTTTTTAGCCCCGTTTCTCTGGAACTGTTTAAATATCAGGTCTGAGCTTTCCTTGATGAAATTAAAAAAAAATCTAACTCTACTATCTCCAATTGGCCTTCAGTTTTTTAGTTTAACTAGCCTTTTCCTGTTTGGACTGCATGCAAAGTAGGTTTTTTAATAGTAATTTTTAAAAGTTCCCCTTCCCTTTCTTTCATGTGTTTGGATGATTGTCTGCTTTTCTATTTATAATGGTGCTGTTTTTCATCATTTGATTTTGTGTTATTTTATATTGTTAACCGCTTTGACCTTTTTTTTTATGTAAAGGCGGTATATCAAGCCTAAAATAAATACAAACATATATTATATATTTACTCAACTACAATCTAACTGCCAACAAATGAAAATGTTCTTGATCACATCTCCAAATTACATTCATTTTTTGGCACATTTCCCACAGAATTTCTAAAACCTGGCAACCTCTATGCCTGAAGGATTACTTTCAGCAGTGGATAAAATGGAAATCTGAACATCTCTCAGAGATCAAGCTTGCTCTGTTACTTGCCTAGTATCATACTGCATGACCTCAGATAAGGGTCAACTGGGCCACCCCGTCTTCCACTCTGGTTCTCTACTACTTTAAGCGAATAAGCATAAAAATTGTGCATACTTAAGCCAAGACAGTCCTGTTCCTACCATTGCACTCTGTATATATCGCAAGCATGCTCTAATTCTGCTATTTCGCTGGCCTCCATCCTTTCGTTAGTCTACTATTCCAGGTCGTGCTGTCTTCTTCTTTGATCCTTACAAGCCTCACACTTAATCTAACACCATGTTTTAAGCTCTTTGATGATTTTCTTTTAATTGTAATATTTTTAATGAAAATGTGAAAGCTTGATTACCACAGTATGCCACACCACTTGTGGCCAAATTAATAACAAAAACTCCCCAGTACATTTCCACCAAATAATAATCCTGCTGAATAATGGACCATAGCGCTCTTAATAAAAACTTTCTAAACAAATCTATATAGCAAAATCTATATATCTATGTATATGGTACCCAGAAAAAATAACCCCAAAACAATCGTACTATTATTAAGAAATTATTTCTATTATTGACAGGTGTTACTGCAAGATGCTGTAAAAACTGGAATGATCCCTATTTTCAAAATGACATCATTCAGGAAGTGACCAATAAGGTCCATTTTAGCAAAATTGTGTTTAGCCAAGAAGATCAAGTTGCAATTAAATTTTTGTGACAAAATAGGCAAACGGTGTAAAGCGTTTGTTAAGGAAGTTTCTTAATAAGTACATAAGTATTGCCATACTGAGATAGACCGAAGGGATCTCACAGAGCAGACTCGAAGATCCATAAGGCTGGACTGAAAGTCATCAGATCTGGTGGAATCCCAGGGGAAGCATCTGTCGGGAACAGCGTCAGGTAGCATCTAACCCACACCGAAACTAGTGGCTACATCTCTGATACCCTAAGTTGCGCCCGGGTTCACGACAATCTTGAGGCTCTCCCACAGTCTTTGATTCACTAAGAGGGTTGCACTTTGCGCCACAGTCTTTGATTCACTAAAAGGCCCACACCACCCTTCGTAAAGAGCCTCAGGAACATCTAAGACAAAATGCTATCAAGCTACCCAGATCTACTCTAATTCATAATGACAAAATTGAAAAGAAGCATGTCTTTTCTAAACCTGCTCTTTTAAAAAAAACCTCTTGCCCCTCTGCTCCATGATAGTCTCCTCAGCCCTTCACCATGAGGAAAACTATAGAATCCTGATCCTCACCCACACAAGACTCTGACTTAAGGAAGCTCCCACCAAAGGGATTGGATTCATTTCCCACTGCAACACCAACACCCCTGAAACTCAGGAACTATGGGGAAAACACAAAAAGCACAATAAGGCTCAAATGACAGGCAGATACAACCTAACCATAATTCCCTGCAGAGGCACATCCGATCCATGTTACCTACCGATTCCAATAGGATACATCAATGCCAGATCAGTAGTGAATAAAAAAGACACCATCAGGAATTGGGTTGAAGAAGAAACACTAGGAGTCCTATTCATAACAGAAACGTGGATACAGATGATCCCATTCTAAACAAACTATGCCCCCAAGGTTATAAAGATTTACACATGACAAGAAACATGAAAAAAGGAGGAGGCATAGCCATGATATATAAATCTTTTTTAAAAGTAATATCTAGTGTCAGAATTCAACTCTCCCCAACTAGAGATACTAGATTGCAAAATACAGGATAAATTCCTGCAAGGACAGCTATGCTGTGTCCTATTTTACCAGCCCCCAGAAAGTGGCCAGAAGCGCAGTTGGATTTCACTGATTTCATCTCTAACATGTGCTGACCTACTCAAATGTATTGTTAATTGGAGATCTAAACATACATCTCACAACTCTAACGATGATGGCACCATAGAAAGCCTCAACATTTTACAACAATGGGACTTCCAGTACCCACCTGCAATAACAACATTCAACAAAGATTACACCCTGGACTTGATAGCTTATAGATTCACAGAGGCACACCACATCAAACCAGAGGGCATTGCATGGGAAGACGTACCATAGTCCAATCACTATAAGCTAACTCCAACCCTCAATTGGAGAGAGACATCATCTCAGATAAAAACACCAACCAAGATATACGAAACATGAGGTAGGATAGACAGTGAGCAATTCTGGTCAAAAATATATGACGACAACTGGTCGATTCCAACAGAACCCACAGACTTCTTAACAGAATAGAATGACAGATGTCTGGTAGTACTTGATGAAATCGCCCCAAGAAGAATGAAAAAAGCTACCAGGAGTATGGTCGCACCATGGTTTTCAACAATGAGTTAAAGGAACAGAAAAGAAATTGTAGGAATATGGAAAGGCAATGGCAGAATATAAACAGAATACAATAAGCTAAAATAGAAGTTGGCAACAAAAAATATATATAAAATTAGCCTGAGAAAGACCAAATTCCATTTCTACAGTGAACAAATTGGCTCAAATTATAAGAACACCAGAAAATTGTACAGCTTAGTGAATTGCCTCTGAAACACTGAGACATTGACAACAATAAATGAGCACCCACCAACAGCAGACAAACTAGCTCAATATTTTGAAGATAAAATAATAACCTTAAGAAGAAGTTTCTCCGAGCACTCTACCAAAACCCTCATCCACACCCTTGTCACCTCTCGTTTAGACTACTGCAATCTGCTTCTTGCTGGCCTCCCACTTAGTCACCTCTCCCCTCTCCAATCGGTTCAAAGCTCTGCTGCCCATTTCATCTTCCGCCAGGGTCGCTTTACTCATTCTACCCCTCTCCTCAAGTCACTTCACTGGCTCCCTATCCATTTTTGCATCCTGTTCAAACTTCTTCTACTAACCTATAAATGTACTCACTCTGCTGCTCCCCAGTATCTCTCCACACTTGTCCTTCCCTACACCCCTTCCCATGCACTCCGCTCCATGGATAAATCCTTCTTATCTGTTCCCTTCTCCACTACTGCCAACTCCAGACTTCGCGCCTTCTGTCTTGCTGCACCCTACGCCTGGAATAAACTTCCTGAGCCCCTACGTCTTGCCCCATCCTTGGCCACCTTTAAATCTAGACTGAAAGCCCACCTCTAACATTGCTTTTGACTCGTAACCACTTGTAACCACTCGCCTCCACCTACCCTCCTCTCCTCCTTCCTGTACACATTAATTGATTTGATTTGCTTACTTTATTTTTTTGTCTATTAGATTGTAAGCTCTTTGAGCAGGGACTGTCTTTCTTCTATGTTTGTGCAGCGCTGAGTAAGCCTTGTAGCGCTATAGAAATGCTAAATAGTAGTAGTAGTAGTACTTGGGAGGAGAAAGACCAAGTAGTTTTCATGGATAAGCTAACCAGAGACGGTGAAGGAAGTGATGCAGAGTTTGGACCTCATTCACACATCCAGATCCAGAACTCGTTTGACATATGCTGACTAAATTCTCTAAAGTCCATTGTATGATGAACACCTGCCCAAACTATCTACTGAAAGAAGAACCCATCACATTTATTTATTTATTTGTTGCATTTGTATCCCACATTTTCCCACCTACTTGCAGGCTCAATGTGGCTTACAATGTTCTGCCCTGGCTATTGCCAAATTTACTGACCATCTCACAGCATACATAACAGTAATGCTATCAAAGGGCCTATTCCCCAAACAAAAAGGCAGCATCATCATAACACCTATACCAAAAAATGTGAAAGCTAGCATAAATGATATCAAAAACTGCAGGTCACAATACAGCACCAAAACGTTCTTACCACACTCATTGCCAATGTCGGGAAAGAAATCAGTTTAGGAAAAAACATCCTAATACTTCAATTCAACATGTCATTGGCCTTTGACATGGTAGACTATCAAACCCTTTGGACAGGATTGGAGTAGGAGGAGAAGTGCTCAAATGGTTTGAGAACTTCCTAATCACCAGATCATACAAGATAAAAATGAGGAACATGATATCACACTCTTGTAAAGCTACTTGCTAAGTCCCACAGGGTTCCGCTATCTCACCTATACTGTTCAACATCATGATGTCACCATTAGCCAGGATACTAGCTAAACAAGGACTTAACCCATTCATCTACGCTGATGATGTGTCCATATATGTATCCTTTGAAAAACAAACTGAGTGACATTACAGACAGGATCAAAGCAGGGATTAACACCATACAAGCACGGGCAACCACATCCAAGTGCAAACTAAACAGAGACAAGACACAATTTCTAGTAATAACAACTCTACAGAACCACATTGTTTTCTCCAACATAATCATAGATGGGACTGTATACCCCCTAAGAAACAACCTGAAAATCTTGGGGGTTGTTATTGATCAGAAACTAATCAATCCTAAACCACAATGGTGATATCCAAAATGTTCTAAGCTGTGTGGAAACTGAGAAGGATCAGAAGTTACTTCCCCATCAAGGTCTTCTGAGTACTAGTGCAGTCAACAGTGCTCACACATAGGACTACTACAATGGAGTTTATGCAGGTTGCAAACAACATGTCCTGAAAAGGCTCTAAACAGCCAAGAACACAGCTTCCAGACTAATATTCAGGAAGCCAGCTTCAACAAATCAGGCCTGCTACTTCAAGCTCTTCACTGGTTCCCGGTCAAAATGCGCACAGCATTGAAACTGTGCACCATAGTATACCACATAGTTTTTTGTAACACCCAACCATATTGTCAGACTTGATAAACCTACCACTGAGGAACAAAAACACAGAAGCAAGAAACTTCCTGATACATCACTACCCAAGATGTAAAAAAAAAAAAAAAAATCAAATATAAATCAGCACATGCAGTGAGTTTCCCCTACCAAAGCACCAAATGGTGGAATTCACTACCTAAAACCTGCGTCTGAAAAATATTTTTTATTTTCTGGCGTACGTAGCGGACACGCGCCAAGTGACATCTAACACGCATAGGGCATTACCTCCCAAATTCTTTTCTGCTAAGTCTACGGCTGGCGGTAAGTTCTCAAACCCAAAATGGACGTGCGGAAATTTTGATTTTGCCGCACGTCCATTTTCATGGAAAAAAAGAGGCCTTTTTACAGGTGCGCTAAAAAATGATTCTGCATGCGTCCAAAACCCGCACCTACACTACCGCAAGCCATTTTTCAGTGCGTCTTTGTAAAAGGACCCCCTAGAGAGTGTAAGTCCTGAGCTGATAATTGAACCCAGATCCCTCTGCACCCCCCACAATGCCAGCCTTAGTGGCAGTAAGATAACATTGCAGAGCAGAGACAGCATTACAATTGGATTGGATTAGATTTATTAATTTGATATGCTGCCATATACAATTATGTCTAAGCAGCTTACAACAAAATCATGAACATACAAATCAAACAAAATATGCAATTTATACAGAATACCTACTTCACCAAAAAATCTTCAAAAGTTAGCTACATATTCAAAAGTCAGCTAAAATATTGTTGAAACAAAAAAGAGTCTTCAAGGCTTTCTGAAAATCATAATAATAGGAAAGGTCAGAGAAACAATGCAGCCATCTATGAAAAAGCCTATCAACCTAACAGTGTCCAAATCAGGCAATTGAAGAAGGTGAGGTCAATGAGTCTGATTCAGATGTGATATTGCTCTATTGCATTATGGAGTTGAGACTCTGATTTCCTGGAGAAAAGTATAACTACATCTACTACATCTTTATGCATTTTTTAAAATGATAACTCTTTTAAATATCCAGCTTGTGTACTTAACAATAAATGCTACACTAGAACATGACCTTCTTTGGGGGGGGGGGGGGGGGGGGGGGGACCTCAGAACTCTACCTCCACCTTTTCTTTTTCTGTAAGTGGCAAGATTTACCAGGGTAATTTACCTCACAGGCATAAAAATACACCCCAATGTAAGTCATTAAAACTCTATCCACCCTGTTTACTAAGCCATGCTAGCAGCTGCCATGCGCTAATGCCGAGCGTGTGCCAAAATAGAGTTACTGTCTGGCTACCATGTGGCTCTTGCAATAATATTATTTTTGGCGCGTGTCTGATACGTGCATCTGAAAAATATTTTTTATTTTTGGACGTGCGTAACGGACGCGCGCCAAGTGGCATTTGGCGCACGTAGGTCATTACCGCCCGGTTACTGTGTGAGTCTTTACCGCTAGGTCAATGGCTGGCAGTAAGGTCTCAGACCCAAAATGGACACGCAGCAATTTTCATTTTGCCACACATCCATTTTCGGCAATAATTTAAAAAGGCCTTTTTTACAGGCACGCTAAAAAAGTGGATCAGGGTGCACCCGCAACCCACGCCTACAATACCACAAGCCATTTTTCAGCGCGCCTTTGTAAAAGGACCCCTTAGTAAATAGGAGGGTATGTGTATTTAAGGCTTATGGATACCGTTTTTATACTGTGATGTTGAATTAGAAAGAAAAACATCAGAGGGGTAAAAAAAAAACACCTATGCCCAACTTTTTCTGATTTTCCTTTATAGCTTTAATCAGACTTGCTGTTAGCTGCAATCTTACACCAGTTTGGGCATGTAAATTAAAATTTAGGTTTCTTTGTGTTGCATTTTAATGAATTATAACGTTTGAATGAGTTATACCATATCTATGTGATTTTACTTTAACTTTTAAGGGCTTATTATTTGCATATGATTTTATAATGCCAGTATTTATTTATATGTTGTATATCATATGATTAGCATTTTATTATATTATATATGCAAATGATCTGAGATTGATTTTTATGATGTTTAACATTTTATGTTATTTATATTTTTAACAGTACTATTGGACCCTGATGCAGTCCATGAAGGGTGAAACTTGGCCAAATTGGGCATAGGTTTTTTTTTTACTCCTCCAATGTTGTTGCTTATTTAATAAATTTCTCCTTGAACTTTTTCAGTTTGTTTCTTTCTGCAAATCTTTCATAGCACTTACTTTACAGGCAGACGGAATCTGAGTGGAGCATGGGTGGGATTCACACAGGTGTCACTTATAGAATACTATAATTTAGGTGTTTCTCTGGCACCATGGTGAGAGGCCTGGCCCTGATAGTAATATGGGGCAGGTGAGGATGATAAGGGCCTGTCTGGGGGTGTCCATGTCCACCTGACATTTTATGCTAGGTCTTTTCAGCTAGTACTGACATTATTAAGATCATCTTTGACCCATTATGCCATAAAAGCCCATATGGGCCTAAATATATGGTAATCATTTGGATTCTTATTATTTATTGCAATAAAAGAGTCCTTTTTCTAAACTTGGATTGAGTACCTTGGTACATAGTATTAATAATAATAATAATAATAATAACAGAACTTATTACCCACTCTAGCTTTCCAGTTCAGAGCGGTTAACAGAATAAAAAACTGGTTATAACCAGGAAGTACAAAAAAACCCCAAATACAAATAATCCCCCAAAATATTTTGTGGTCTACATTGGTCATATATCTTACATTAAGCTCAGAACATATTTCCTAAAAAGAAATGTTTTAATATTATGATGGAATTCGGTGTAAGAATCAGAAGATCTGATTATAACTGAAAGACAACAAATACTCAAAAGTTTTCAGCCTTGTAATACCTCGAGGAGGTGGAAAAGAGAAAAAAAAATTATCACACCCTATCCTAAAATCCCTGGTACTTATTTATCAACTTTAAATGATCATAAAAATAAGACAGAACCAGACCATATAAAACATTATACAGAAAACACAACAACTTAAGTAGAATTCTTGCACCAACTGGATAGTCACAATGCCATTAAATGTATAGTAGGCGCCACTTCCATTTATGTCTCATATTCTTCTTCTTTATACTTACGGAACTAATGGAGGTACCACAAAATGATTTTATTCTATTTTACATACTATAGGTAGCATCCAAAATGAATAGCTATTATTTTCTGGAATCCCTGTTCTCTCCCATTTAGCTCTTGGGGCCCTTTTACTAAGCCGCGTAGGTGCCTACAAGCACCCAATATGTGCCAATTCAGAACTACCTCCCAGCTACCGCATGGCCTGGGTAAGGGTTACCATACATCCGGATTTAACTGGACATGTCCTCTTTTTGGTCTCAGGATTCAAAATGGCCACCGAGAGTTGACACGGCCTCGCGAGACTTCAACTCTCGGTGGCCATTTTGAATCCCAAGACTGTCACATAGCAACAGGATGCAGGGCAAGGGCAGCACTCCGGGCAGGAAAGAGGGGGCTCTTTCCTGCCCCGAAGAGGTCACTAGACCACCAGAGCAGTAGATAGTAAGTAAGGGGAGGGGAGGGGAATATGTGACCCAGAGGAGGGGAGGTGACGGGGGGCAGGGGAGGGGAATATGTGACAGGGGGTGGGATGAGAGCGAGAAAGGGCGGGGTGAGGATGCAAAAGGGATGTGGTGTGGGTGGGGCAGGGGGCATGGCATGTGTCCTCTTTTTCAGAGGACAAAATATGGGAACCCTAGCCTGGGTGGTAATTTCAATTTTACATGCTTCCAATACGCACGCCAGAAACTTTCCAGCGCGTGGCGCTAACTGGGCAGTAATCAGCAGTGTACGCCAATGATTACCACCCGGTTAACACGTGATATCTTACCACTAAGTCAATGGGTGGCGGTAAGGTCTCAGTCCCAAAATGGATGCGCACAAATTTTTATTTTGCCGCACGTCCATTTTCAGCCAAAAAAAGGCACTGCAGGTGCACTGAAAAATGGACCTGCACATGTCCAATACACACATCTACACCAGCGCAGGCCATTTTTCAGCACACTTTAGTAAAAGGACCCCTCTGTTTTGGTCTGTTTTCATCATATCCAAAACCATGCTTGGAGTCACTTCAGAAACAACTCCTGGAGGGGCATAATCGACCAGAAACGCCTATCTCCATGGGCGTTAATCTCCGAGAACGGGTCCGTGAAGGGGCGGAGTGAACCGTATTTTTTAAAAAAAATAGACGCCCATGCTTTATTCGCCAAGGTGTGAGCTGGGCGTTTTTGCTTTTCACCGATAATGGAAAATGAAATCGCCCAGCTCAAAAACGAATAAATGCAAGGCATTTGTTCGTGGGAGGGGCCAGGATTCATAGTGCACTGGTCCCCCTCACATGCCAGGACACCAACCGGGCACCCTAGGGGGCACTTTTACAAAAACAAAAAAAAAGGTAAAAGAGCTCCCAGGTGCATAGCACCCTTCCCTTGGGTGTTGAGCCCCCCAAATCCCCCTCAAAACCCACTGCCCACAAGTCTACACCAGTACTATAGCCCTAAGCGGTGAAGGGGGGCACCTACATGTGGGTACAGGGGGTTTGGGGGGGGTTGGACGACTAGTAGCATTAAGCAGCACAATTGTAACAGGTAGGGGGGGGATGGGCCTGGGTCCACCTGCCTGACGTCCACTGCACCCCCTAACAACTGTTCCAGGGACCTGCATACTGCTGCTTGGGAGGAGGGTATGACATTTGAGGGTGAAAGTAAAAAGTTGTGAAACATCATTTGTTGTGGTGGGAGGGGTTAGTGACCACTGGGGGAGTCAGGGGAGGTCATCCCCGACTCCCTCTGGGGGTCATCTGGTCATTTAGGGCACTTTTTGGGGCCTTATTCGTCAAAAAACAGGGTCCAGGAAAAGTGCCCTAAATTCTAGCTACAAACGCATCCATTATCGGCGAAGGGCGCCCATCTCTGTTCGGGTGATAACCACGCCCCAGTTCCGCCTTCACCACGCCTCCGACACTCCCCCGTCAACTTTGTCCGCATCCGCGACGGAGTGCAGTTGAAAGCGTCCAAAGTTCGGCTTTCGATTATGCCGCTTTATTTGTTTTTGTGAGAGGAACGCCCATCTCCCGATTTAGGTCGGAACTTGGGCGTTATTCTCGTTCGATTATAAGCAGGCTAGCGTACTACAGATCGTGGACTCACTTTGATGAGGTCATAAGTTTGTTTAGTTTGCAATGTTGCCAACCTCTTTCTGTATTTTATAGAGGCACAGAGCTTGGTTGGCAACACTGATACAGAGATCTTGTATAGTAACATAGTATTCTTGAGCTCTGTAGGCTATTGTCCCTCTCAGCTGGTAACTCCTGCCATCAGTTTCCTTACTTTGATTCATTTCTTTACCAGTTGCTGCATCAAAATAATTAACATCACAAATGTTCAAGTTCCTTGTGCTTTCAGCTCTGCACATTATGACATCACCACCTGCAAAGCAATCTGGGAGATCAGGGATCTGGGAAATCAAGATGGATACTTCTCTGTCACTTTATCCATTGTTCTTTCATTATTAAATTAAACAAAGCATCAGAAGATTGGAACCCAAGGAACATAAAACAGATTGTGAGGCTTTGCATTTGTATACCTTCTGGCTGATAGCACCTCCCTTTTAAATAAACTTTAGAAGTAAGGAAGATCAGTTAAGGTAACTTAGCTAAAAGTTCCCAAAAGTCCACATTTGATATATGTTTTCACTTATCCCAGTATTAACAGCAATGGATGCTTCAACTACACACTGGTGTGGATTTTTATTTGATTTTCATTGTAAAGAACTTTTTTTCTTCTTTAATATAGTTACTGAATAAAAATTTGGACAAGTTGTGAATGCAAATATGATGAAGTCATTTGCTGCCAGCCATGGGAAAACCAGGCTGTTTTTAAATTGTGTGGCTGCCTCTTTTTTGATGTTTTCGAGGTTGGTGTTCCATGCACCATATCATTTTGGTTCAGACAAGAAGATAATTACCCTTGACAGTATAATATTGTCAGCATTCCACAGGAAACACACATATGGTTTCAGTTAAATTTTTGATTACGGAAGTCAACAAATTCTATGCACTTATATCTGGAAGTATTTAATTTCTCATGTTTTTGAAAATCAGAAATATGGCAGCATTTTTGTTTTCCTTATTTTTTTTCTTTCTTTTTTTTCTTCTTTTTGTTTCAGGATTTAAAGAGCTGTAAATCTGAAATTTCCAAAAGCCTTGCATACACATAAAGACAGCTTAATTATCTTTCCCCCATATTATGTGAGACATTCTTTGTAGACTGTATTCTTCTAACAACTACTACTATTTATCATTTCTACTGTGCTACTAGGCATACGGGGGGGGGGGGGGGGGGGGGGGAGAATTCTATAAATGGCACCTAAATAAACTAGTGTAAAAAACCCCGCTTAAAAGTAATTCTATAAGCTACGCCTAAAGTTTGGCACAGTTTAAAGAAGATCACTTAAGCGGTGAGGTTGTGGATAATTTAGGTGCCACCATTTACACTAACGAAAATGTGGTGCAAATGCCCGTGCCTAAATTTATGTGTGGAGCACCCATATATTATAATTACACATGTAACTCAAAACCAACCCCCTTGATCCACCCCAAAATGGTGATGACCCACTCATTTCTGTGCCCACTTTTTCGGGCCATGCAGAAATTGTAGGCGCAGATCCCATGCCTAAATTTACATGTGTAAATCCTAATTAAATCTATTAAATTGCATATGCAAATCTGGGACGCACCTAAACTTGCATGTGGAATTTTTGGCACTTTTATAGAATCAGAGGGATGGTGGAATCATTCTCTCTAGTGCGCCAAACGTTAGTTGCAAATCAGGCAACCAATTTTTGGCGTGGGAATGGTAGTTAGTGGATGTTAGGAACCAAAACAGAGCTGTAACGGTAGATAGGCAATACCATGCACTTAGGTGCTATCTGTAACTAAGGGGTCCTTTTACTAAGCTGCGGTAAAAGGGGGCCTGCACTGAGGCCCCTTTTTCTCACAGCAGGTAAAAGGCTGTCCTTTTTGCTGAAAAACAAATGACTGTGTGATAAGTGAACCACTTGCCAAATGGTCATTTTGGGGGAGGGGGAGCACTTACTGCTACCCATTGAGGTGGCAGTAAGGACTTCTGCAGTAACCCGCCAGGTAAGCACCAGCACTACAAAAATAGAAATATGTGACCATTATAAACCATAAAGTTGCATTGCTCTGCAGTGGCGTACCAAGGGGGGGGGGGCGGTGGGGGCGGTCCGCCCCGGGTGCCAGTGGGTGGGGGGTGCTCCGTTCCCGCCGCCTCCCGTGGCCGTTCCCGCGGCGCCGCACATTAAAAAAACTGGCAAAGCAGCGTCGCAGGCAGCGCCTTGCGCCCTGCTTGTAAAAAAAAAAAAAATCAAATCTCCTTCCTTCTCCTCCTCGTCTTGACGTCGACTCAGGCCTTCCAATCAATTTGATTGGAAGGCCCGAGTCGACGTCAAGACGAGGAGAAGGAAGGTAATTTGATTTTTTTTTTTACAAGCAGGGCACGAGGCGCTGCCTGCCACGCTGCTTCGCCGGTTTTAACGGGACTGAGGTGGGGAAGGAGAGGGGCGAAAGGGACTCGGGTGGGGGTGTTCAGAGGGGAGAAGGGGACTGGGTGGGGGTCTCAGACAGGGGAGGGGAGAAGGGGACTGGGGTGGGGATCTCAGACAGGGGAGGGGAGAAAGGGACTAGGGTGGGGATCTCAGAGGGGAGAAGGGAAGGGGAGGGGAGAAGGGGACTGGGGTGGGGGTGTTCAGAGGGGAAAAGGGGAGGGGAGAAGGGGACTGGGGTAGGGAGAAGGGGACTGGGGTGGGGGTCTCAGACGGGGGAAGGGGAGGGGGGAAGGGGACTGGGGTGGGGGTGTTCAGAGGGGAGAAGGGGACTGGGGTGGGGATCTCAGACAGGGGAGGGGGAGGGGAGAAGGGGACTGGGGTGGGGATCTCAGAGGGGAGAAGGGAAGGGGAGGGGAGAAGGGGACTGGGGTGGGGGTGTTCAGAGGAGAGAAGGGGACTAGGGTGGGGGTCTCAGACAGGGGAGGGGAGAAGGGGACTGGGGTGGGGATCTCAGAGGGGAGAAGGGGACTGGGGTGGGGGTGTTCAGAGGGGAAAAGGGGAGGGGAGAAGGGGACTGGGGTGGGGATCTCAGAGGGGAGTAGGGGACTGGGGTGGGGATCTCAGAGGGGAGAAGGGAAGGGGAGGGGAGAAGGGGACTGGGGAGGGGGTGTTCAGAGGAGAGAAGGGGACTAGGGTGGGGTCTCAGACAGGGGAGGGGAGAAGGGGACTGTGGTGGGGGTCTCAGACAGGAGAAGGGGAGGGGAGAAGGGGACTGGGGTGGGGGTGTTCAGAGGGGAAAAGGGGAGGGGAGAAGGGGACTGGGGTGGGGATCTCAGAGGGGAGAAGGGAAGGGGAGGGGAGAAGGGGACTGGGGTGGGGGTGTTCAGTGGAGAGAAGGGGACTGGGGTGGGGGTCTCAGACAGGGGAGGGGAGAAGGGGACTGTGGTGGGGGTCTCAGACAGGAGAAGGGGAGGGGAGAAGGGGACTGGGGTGGGGGTCTCAGACAGGAGAAGGGGAGGGGAGAAGGGGACTGGGGTGGGGGTGTTCAGAGGGGAGAAGGGGGCTGGAACTGGGGGCTGAAAAAAGGGGCAGAGAGAGAGAGGGGACAGATCCTAGATGGAAGGGGGAGCGAGAGGGAGGGCAGACCCTGGATGGATGGGAGAGGGAGGGCAAATGGTGGATTGAAGGGGCAGAGAGAAAGGGCAGGCAGTGGATGGAAGGGACGGCAGAGAGGGCAGACGTTGGATGGCAGAGAGAGAGAGAGAGAGTGAAGACAGATGCTGGATGGAAGGAAGACGGTGAAAAGAAGATGAGGAAAGCAGAAACCAGAGACAACAAACTGTAAATAAAATATATTTTTTTATTTTTTTTGCTTTAGGATAAAGTATTGTAGATGTGTTAAATGTTTATAATAGAATATGTAAATAAGGTAATCTTTTTATTGGACTAATTTTAATACATTTTGACTAACTTTCGGAGAACAAAACCCCAGGGCCGTGCCTAGGGTCTCTGGCGCCCCCCTGCAGACTATCAGTTGGCACCCCCCCCCCCCCCCCCCCCCGGTGAAAATGATCGCTCACCACTTGCCACACTGACAGGAATTGTCAGCAATATTCTTAGAAACAAATTGCTATACATTGCAAAATAAGATAGCAGATGTAAATTCTCAAAGTGGACATATTCCAAACGCTAAAATGAAAATAAAATGATTTTTTTCTACCTTTGTTGTCTGGTGACTTTCTTTTTCCGATCATGCTGGCCCAGTATCTGAGTCTGCTGCTATCTGTCCTCTTAACTCCATTTCCAGGGCTAATTTATTTCTTTACTTTCCTCCTTTCTTCTTCATTTCTTGCTCTATATCCATTTCCAGCGATTTCTTCTCTCTCCCTGGGTCCTGCCCTCCCATCCATGTCCATCCTTGTCCCTCTCTGCCCTTCCCTCCTCCATCCATAGCCAGCAATCCTCCTCTCTCCCCTCCCCTCCATTTCCAGCAAATTGTCCTCTCCCTGGGCCCCCATGTCCATCCTTGTCCCTCTCTGCCCTTCCCTGCTGCATCCATAGCTAGCAATCCTCCTCTCTCCCCTCCACTTCCAGCAATTTGTCCTCTCCCTGGGCCCTGCTGCTGCCCTCCCATCCATGCCTGCCATAGGCGGTCGGTGGCCCAACTGTTTGGGGAGGCTAAAGGGGGCGGGGTTAAGGGTGGGCCAGGGGCGGAGCTTACCTCCATAAGTGTTTGACAACACACAGAAAAAAAATAAGTAAAAATAAAAGTCACAGTTAATACCTTTTATTAAATTTAGATATTAGATATGTATCATATGTCAAAGAATAAAGTGGTTGCTCAAAGCATATACTAAACACAATCGCTCAACTGCAAAACACTAGGCACAACTTTGTGCAAAAACACACTCAGAACCTTACTGTACCATAAATATTACACTGGGCAGAACCTAATACACCAATATACCACCCATACGGAAAATGCAGACCGTCAACAATATGAAACAAGGGATCATAATATCATGATACGTGTAGAGCCAAAAAACACCCTTTTAGGGTGGCTAGTGTTCACAATGAGCTCCTTTTATTAACGACCATATGTAGATCCTTCAAGAGGTAGTGTGTCATGATTTACGCTGTACACCCTTTCTGGTGTTTTGGTGCCAACTTAGTAAGGCCAACACACAATCTCTCCACTGCAAAACACTATATACAAACTTGTGCAAAACACACTCATAGCCTTACCAAACCATAACAGCACTAATTCCAAGGACAGGACGAGCTACAACCTTTATGTGTGGAAAGGCAGCACTATAATTACACCGGGCTCTAAAACACCAGTACACAACCTAGTGAAACCAAAATAAAACAAAAAGGGCTGCAAATACTTCACGCTAGCAGAATACTGCATCTTGATCACACATGAAAAACACATGGCTTAACAGATATGAAGGCAAAATACAAGAAGTCAGACTCAGCATGCAGCAATACTAGAAACATTGAAACTTACATGCAAAATATCACAGATGTACATTTCCAAAAGCTGACATATTCCAATTAATAAATTTTGAATAAAAAATGTTTTCTACCTTTGCTGTCAGAGCATTTAGTTTTTCTATTAGCTTTGGTCCCAGTGTCTTCTTTCCATTTGATATTTTTTTCTCTCATCATGTCCACCATCTTTCTGTGTCCTTATGCGTCCTGTCTACCACCCTATCCTTTCTCCAGTTTCAACATCTGCCCTCAAAGTGTTCCAATCCAGCCTTTAAATTCAGCAATTTCCCCTCCATCCATATAAAGCATTTCTCCTCACTCCCCTCCATCCATGTGCTTCTACAACCTTTGTCTTCTCTTCCCTCCATCCATGTCCAGCATTTCTCCTCTCTCCCTTCCACTCCATCCGTGTGCATCTCCTTCCTTTATCTTTCCTTCCCCCCATCCTTGTCCAACATTTCTCCTCTCTTCCCTGCCCTCCACTCCATCCATGTCCAGCATTTCTCCTCTCTTCCCTCCCCTCCATCCATGTGCATCTCCTTCCTGACGTCCCTCCCCTCCATCCATCCATGTCCAACAACTCTCCATTCTCCCCTTCCCTCTCCTCCATCCATCCACCCATATCCTGCAAATTTCCTCTCTCCCCTGTCCCCATTCATCCATCCATATCCAGAATTCTCCTCTCTCCCTTGCCCTCCCCTCCATCCATCCATCCATGTCCAGGAACTCTCCGTTCTCCCCTGCCCTCTCCTCCATCCATCTCCAGAAAATTTCCTCTCTCCCCTGTCCCCATTCATCCAGCCATAGTAACATAGTAGATGACAGCAGAAAAAGACCTGCATGGTCCATCTAGTCTGCCCAAGATATGAGTTTATATTGAATTTGTACCTGTCTTTTTCAGGGCACAGACCGTATAAGTCTGCCCAGCAGTATTTCCCGCCTCCCAACCACCAGTCCCGTCTCCCATCACCGGCTCTGGTACAGACCGTATAAGTCTGCCCTCCCCTATCCTAGCCTCCCAACCACCAACCCCTCTTCCCCCCACCTGCTCCGCAACCCAATTTCAGCTAAGCTTCTGAGGATACATTCCTGCTGCACAGGATTCCTTTATGCATATCCCACGCATGTTTGAATTCCGTTACCGTTTTCATGTCCACCACCTCCCACGGGAGGGCATTCCAAGCGTCCACCACCCTCTCCGTGAAAAAATACTTCCTGACATCTTTTTTTTTATTATTTTATTTATAAGTTTTAACAAATTATTACAAGAACACTTGGTTCCTGACATCTTTTTTGAGTCTGCCCCCCTTCAATCTCATTTCATGTCCTCTTGTTCTACCGCCTTCCCATCTCAGGATCCCATCTTCCCATCATCCATGTCCAGAATTCTCCTCTCTCCCTTGCCCTCCCCTCCATCCATGTCCAGGAACTCTCCGTTCTCCCCTGCCCTCTCCTCCATCTATCTCCAGATAATTTCCTCTCTCCCCTGTCCCCTCGATCTATGCCCAGCAATTCTCCTCTCTTCCCTGCCCTCCCCTCCATCCATGTCAGCAATTCTCTCCCCTGCTCTGCCCTCTCCCCTCCTGTCCAGCGATTTCTTCTCTCTCCCTGCCCTGCATCCATACATGGCCAACAATTCTCCTCTCCCCTGCCCTCCCCCCTACATGTGGCAGGCTGCAGCGTTTTTGCGAGGCAGCTCTGGCTCTCCCTCCTTCCTTCCTTGGTTCCCACTCTGGCTCCCCGATCGGCAGCCCCCCCCCCCCCCCCGCGTGTTTTAACCTTTACTCTCCGACGTGGGAGCGATGTCAATCAATGAAGAACGTAGAACAGACTCGCTTCCAACTTCTCTCTTCACACAGTGTCCCGCCCTCGCGGGAACAGGAAGTGCATCATCGCTGACGCTGAAGGCGGGACACTGTGAAGAGAGAAGCTGGAAGCGAGTCTGCTCTACGTTCTTCATTGATTGACATCGCTCCCACGTCGGAGAGTAAAGGTTAAAACACGCGGGGGGGGGGGGGCTGCCGATCGGGGAGCCAGAGCGGGAACCAAGTAAGGAAGGAGGGAGAGCCCGAGCTGCCTCACAAAAGCGCTACGCTTGTGAGGGCAGCAGGGAAGTCTGAAGAAGTCCACGATTGGGCTGGGGCGCCGGGGCGAGGGTAAGCACCGCGGCGGCGCCCTCCAGAGGTGGGCGCCCCCCTGCGGCGCTTACCTCGCTTACCGCATCGGCACGGCCCTGCAAAACCCCCTTCCTCAGGTCAGGATAGGATACGGTAACAGCACTATGCTGTACTGACCCGAGGACGGAGGTTTTGGCCTCTGAAAGCTAAATATATTAGTCCAATAAAATGGTATTATTTTACTTTATATATTTGTTTTATTTCTATTTGTTAATTTGTAAAGTGGTGATTGGTACTTGTTAGTTTTTTTTCAAATTTACATCTGCTGTCTTTATATTTTGCACAGTACTAGGGGACAGTTTCTGTTTCTGTGGTGTTGCATTGTATGCAGAGTCTGGCATTGGGGGTTCAGTTTAATTTTTGTCTAAATAGAAAGTTTATGATTACTTATTCTATAGTGGATTAGGGTGTATCTGTGTTTGTGAAAAAGACATGGCTTTCAGTTGGCATTGACTGTGCAGGATCTACGATCTGTACTATTCTGTCTGGTTTCGTTTTACAATAGGTGAATTGATGTTCTAGTGCTTACTGTAGTGTTTAAGATGCTTTCCTTTTCCTTGTGTGACTCGTAGAAATGACTGCTTATGGTATGGTAGAATTGCTCTATAGGTCCTGAGTGTTTTGTATTCTCGGCATGCCTAGTACTGGATTTGGGGGGGGGGGGGTGTTAAAAAATGACCGTCCCCGGGTGTCAACTACCCTAGGTACGCCACTGTTGCTCTGTTTGTCACCCTCCTGTCTCCATGCATATCTCACCTATCCACCCTCATCCTGTTAGACTGTCACTGAAATGCTTTGATGTTCCCATGCGTATCTCCTGGTCTCTCACCTATCCACCCCCATTCTGTTAGACTGTCACTGAAATGCTTTGATGTTTCACTTATATATACTGTCATCTACCAACATTTGCTTATTTCCGATCTGACGAAGAAGGGCAACCTTCGAAAGCTAATCAAGAAATGTATTAAGTTATGTCCAATAAAAAAAGGTATCATCTTATTTTCTTTTCCATGTTTTATTTTGTTTTATTTCTATTGATTACATTTAAAAGTGGACTAACACGGCTACCACACCTCTCTACTCAAGGAAGACTTGAATTTAGTGTAAAAGGGTTCTGAACGGAGGTGGATGAGTAAACCATTCCAAAGCATAGGGCCAACATAACTGGCTTTTGTCCCCTCCAACTCCAAACCGGCAAGGGCAACTGATCATAGTGAAAGCATCAGGATAATAACTGATTATGTTTAAGTTCAGAAAGATAACTGGTTATGTACTGGCTTTGAATTTGTCAAGATTCTATACATTTATTTTTTTTAATGGATGTTTATGCTGAACACACCTGGCACATCCATTTCTCCTATATTCACACCAGGCTCCACATTGGCAGTGGAACACACTGACCTGTATATCTCAATTCCTACTTCTACGACCCATCTGAAATGGCACTTCATGTGTGGGTAAGGTTATGCATGTACAGCTTGTATGCATGTAACTTTACCTACAAGTTGAGGCGGTGTTCCAGAGGATAGGACAGAAGTGGAAATTATCAAAAATAAAATAGCACATTCATTTGGGTTTTGACGAGTATGTGAGCATTTTATCTCAGAAACATTATGCACATTGAATAGGAAATATAAATGAGAATGCATAGATTTTCAGGTTAAATTTTAAAATGAAAATATGTTCGTATTTTCATTTTTAAAAGTCCAGCAGATGCTGAATAGTGAAAAATACATGAATCTTTCCACTAATGTGTTATAAAGTTACCCCCTAACTGGTGAATTTATTAAGGTAACTGCAATTAAGGCATAAAGAAATATGAAATAGAACACTCTGTACTAAACCCAGCATGCCAGGCCTGCAGAGAGGGGGAAGGGAAGAAGATTTCCCAGGCCCTGCCTCCAAGGAGGGCATGGCTGATAACTAAATGAAACACCACAAAACAGTAAACAAAAAATGCTACAACCTTTTTTGAGGGCACCAAGTCCACAAAACTAAAAGACCTGCTCATAATTTCCAAAAAAAACCTCAGCCATCTCACAACCATAATCAAACAGGAAAAACATTCTTGTTTGATTATGGCTGCGAGATAGATGATTTTGCACTGAAAATGTCCAAAATGAATAGCCATTTTCCAAAGTGAAACATCCAACTTTTAAATGACAAAATACCAGGGACATGAATGTCTGTCTGGCATCATTTTCAAAGATATGGCCACATAAACATTCATGCAGAACAGAGGAGGTGCTTAGTGGTTACTGCAGTGCATTATAAACCAAGGGGCAAAGGTTCAAAAAGAGGAGTGGCCTAGTGGTTAGTGTGGTGAACTTTGGTCCTGAGGAACTGAGTTCAATTCCCGCACAGGCAGCTCCTTGTGACTCTGGGCAAGTCACTTAACCCTCCATTGCCCACCACATTGAGCCTGCCATGAGTGGGAAAGCACAGGGTATAAATGAAACTAAAAAAAAAAAAACCTCACTAGAACTCTTCTTTTTGTAAATGTGATCCCTCCAGGATCTAAAAAAAATACCTACTGTACTTGAATGTACGCCACTTCAATAGCCTTCTGGCTTTTATATTTAGGTACAGTAGGTATATTTCTGTTTCTGGAAGGCTCAGAATTAAAAAAAAAAGTGAAATGGGATTTGAACCTGGGTCCCTTGGTTTACAGACCACTAAACTAACCATTAGGCTACTCTGACCTGCCTATTGTGCTGTTCAGAATGTCTATAATACCTGCAGCTGACATAGAGCCTGGTTTTCCTGTCCAGTTTCACTTTCAGGGGAGAGAAAAGAGGACAGCAACCACTGGGGGATTAAGCAGGATTCATGACTTAATTCCTCCAGCGGTCAGCTGTTCAATTAGAGCAACTATTTGTAACTTGGACGTGACTGAAATAGGTCTAAATAAAAATGTCTTCCCTTTTTTTTACATCAAAAACATTGGATATCTACATAAGACAATGGGATAGAATAGGTTTAAGGAGGAAAAGCCTCATATAAAGGTTGGAACCCTCCGTTGTTAATATGACAATCAACTTCCTATTAGAAAATCCCTTTTGATGTCCTACTTTTGAGCCCTCCCTAGTCCCATCCAAAACATACCCACAATATGTTCCCTTGCTATTTGGAGGAACTGCAGTGTGAAACATCCAAATTTGGACTTTCCAAAATCAGGATTTGGATGTTTTTAGCAGACTGACATTTGTTAGGCATTCTAAGACGTCCATCTTCTCTGAAAATGAGCGCCATTGATTCTGAATGGTTCTTTGGAAAGTGAGATTCAATGAAAGGTTTTATTGCAGGATTATTAGTCCTTCGCAAGGACAAGTGAAATAATATTTCTGAAATCCAGGTAGTCCATGCAGTTTCTTATGAGAGCAGGGGATTCTTATATGATTTTCCCCCCCCTCCCCCCTTTGCCTTTAACTATCCTGGAATCAAGGCTGTTGTACTGCATCCATCTTTTAGCACATTGCGGTAGTTTATATTTATTTTATTATGTGACCTGACTGTCACCAATGCCTTCGTGGCATGTCAAGTTGTTACTTCATTGACCATCGAGGCTCAGTTCTTCTTCGAATTTTGGAGTGAAATATTTGGAGTGCTGTGGTTAGTTTTAAGACGGAAAAAGTTAGCTATCAATAGTGTTCCTTGAAGCCTTTGAGTTGAACTCCTCTTAATTTAGTCTACAAACTAGGGGCCCCTTTTACAAAGGTGTGCTGGTGCTTTTAGCGAATGCTAAAAATAAGTGTGCACTAAACACTAGAGATGCCTCTAGTGCTTAGTACAAGCTAATAATTAATATGCACTAAAAACACTAGCACACCTTTGTAAATGACCCCCTCTATTATTTTGGGTCCAAAATATTAAGTTGTTGAGAGAGGTCCTCAGCCTCACCATCTTTCTCAGTTCTTTAGAGATTCAGAAAATTGGCAGTTCCCGACATCACTCCTGGATATAAAGTTGCAAAATGGGGAAATTATACCAAGGGGCTGGTTAGTGTGGCATCAAGCAAAGCAGGCATTGTACTGTTTTCCCTGTTGCCTTTTCTCAACTCTCAGTCAAAAATGTTCATCCCACTTTGTCATCATTTTCTAGCTACCACAAAAACCTCAAATGGAAGAAGCTGTATAAGAAAGTTCCAGAACATCAGGAATGTTCAGAACACAGAAAATGCTGTCATGTGGTGCACACTAGAATCTGGTCTGAAGACTGGTCAAAACATCGAGCATCATTTGCAGAAAGGTATAGAGAGTAAAGCGTATTTGTGGAAACAGATACTTCAGAAACCTTTTAGCAGAGAGAGGTCTGGCATTTAGAGGAGACAGTTATTTAATTGGAGATCCAAACAATGGAAATTTTCTTGGCATTATGCAGTTGTTAAGTTGGTATGATTCTCTTCTCGAGCATCACCTCAAGAAAGTAAAAGAATCACAGAAGCTCATTGTTAGATACAAGTTCACTTTCTATCAGCTGCCATACAGAATGAGTTCATTGAGTACTGTGCTTATCATATTAGGAACAAGATTTTAATGGAAAGAAATTTGGTAAAATATTATTCTATCATTGTTGATGCCATTCCCAATTCCGCTCACATAGAAATAGAAGACAAGGCTAAGACCTTTTGCTCCAAATAGAGTGTTGATGTTTCCTCTTCAGCATTGGTTGAAGAAATAAAACACTTAAAAGCAATTCACAGAGCCAGTGTTGGAAATGACCCAATGAAGTTCCTTGAGCTATTGAACAAATTAAAGTTTTCAATCCCTCCGTACTGTTTCCAAATGACTGTGTTGCATTACGCATATTTGGTACGCTCAAGCTGAACGAACATTCAGCACATTGAAAAGAGTAAAAAGTGTGCTTTGATGAACAATGGGGCAGCAGAGACTCAGCAGTTTAGGATTGCTTGCCATTGAGGCTGAGTTAGGAAGATGCATCAACTTTGACATTGTCATAGAAAGATTTGCCAACAAAAAAGCTTGCAAAGCATTCCTCCACTAGAATATAACCACAGCCTATCTTCACATAAGCATGTAAGTAGCCTGTCTAAGAATTATACATAATTATTACTACAATATATTAAATTAAATTTTGACTGTGACTGATGGTGCATGGTGGGAGGCCCTTAAGATTGTTTGCCCTGGGTTTGGCTTTGTCTCTCGGCAGTCCTGCAGCATGCATGTTTAGAATATACCACCCAATCTATTCTGACATTCTCATTTCTCTGGTCAACCTCTCTCATTATTTTTTGGTTTGGCAGTTTTCTTGCACTCCTTCATTAGTTCAGTGGGCTTAGAACTGGGTGAACTGAGTTCGATTCTCACTGTGGCTTCTTGTGTCCCTGGGCAAGTCACTTAACCATCCATTGCCCTAGGTACAAAACTTAGATTGTGAGCACCTGCAAATAGTATATGTAAACTGCTTTGGTGTACCCAAAGAAAGGCAGTATATCAGATCCATGATTCTTTACCCTTTAATCTGAACTGGCTTCTACTGGGACACCATAAGTTTCATTCACAACTATTTGGGGGAGGGGGGTTGTTCTTATTTTTATACCTCTTCTCTTTAGCCCATCTAGCCAAGTCATTTCAGCAAAAACCCTCAACCTTGGGGCCAATTCCTATCCTGCTAGGAACAGTACATATGCATCCCAAGCCTGGCCATGGGAGGGTGAGGAAGGGGGATAATTGTAAAACAGGGTGCTTATGTCAAAATTCCAAAATGGTGTCTATTTTATGCCTATTTTATAAAGACCAATTATAAACAATGACAATCTCTACTATGGAGTGATTGTAGAATTCACAAAAGCCCAAATCTCCACAGCATTCAAAATGAGTAAATCTACCGATCTCAGCAGTGTAACTTGCTGGTGAAATATTTTACACTGCAAGATTTACAACACCCACGTCATCACTGATGAGTAGATTAAAAAAAACTTTTTCTTAGTAAACTATTAAATACTCTTAACGATCTCTTCAAGTATCATATATATTTTCATCTATTCAACTATTAAATTGCAATTTAATGAGCATTACTCATCTTAAATAAGTATAAGACTTAGGGGTCCTTTTACTAAGGTGCGCCAAAATGTGGCCTGCGCTGGTGTAGATGTGTGTATTGGGCATGCGCAGGTTCATTTTTCAGCGCACCTGCAAAAAAGGTCTTTTGTTTTTTTTGGCTGAAAATGGACATGTGGCAAAATGAAAATTAGTATGCGTCCATTTTGGGCCTGAGACCTTACCACCACCCATTCACTTAGTGGCAAGGTCTCACTCGTTAACTGGGTGGTAACCATCAGCGCACGTACAATGCTGATTACCACCCAGTTAGCACCGCGTGGCGGAAAATTGTCTGGCACACGTAGTGGGTGCGCATAAAAAATGAAATTACCACCCGGGTCATGTGGTAGATGGGCATTAGTTCTGAATTGGTGCACATTGGGTGCACATAGGCGCCTACGCAGCTTAGTAAAAGGGTCCCTCAATGTTGGCTAAGGGACCATAAATCCAACATAACTCATGTTTCACTGAAAAGCTGTTTCAAGGAAGCGTCCCCTATAAACAGGAAAAAATAGATAAGCAAACACAAAACTATAGTCCTACTTTCCCCCTTTATTTATTTATTTATTTATTTATTTATTTATTTATTTTTAGAAAACTTCAAACACCATAAATTTTATCCTCCAGCTATCTGGAGAAGCATCTTTAATCCAGTTAAAATGGTGGCGGCGTTTTTTTGACTACTACTTATATAACCACCCTTTCTATGAAGTCATTAGTAATAGATAAAGAAATAAATTCCAACAATGGATCTTTAAATGCAGTCAGTGGCACCATGGGGGCTTAACCAAGAAGTGGAGTGGATGACTTTAATCTGACCAGGGTGGAAGGGAAGAGATTCTGGAATTTATTTATTTATCTATTAACTAATGACTTCATAGAAAGGGTGGTTATATAAGTAGTAGTCAAAAAACACCGCCACCATTTTAACTGGATTAAAGATGCTTCTCCAGATAGCTGGTGAATAAAATTTGTGGTATGTTTGAAGTTTTCTAAAAAAAAAAAAAAAAAAGGAGGGGAGGGGGAAATAGGACTTTAGTTATGTGTTTGCTTACCTATTTTTTTCTTGTTTGTAGGGGATGCTTCCTTGAAACAGCTTTTCAATGAAACATGAGTCATGTCGAATTTATGGTCTCCGAGCTGACACTGAGGGGCATTTTCAAAAGGAACGTCCTCGTTTCAATTTGGACGTCCTCGCAAAACGTCCTGATCCAGGGGCGGGGAAACCCGTATTTTCGAAACAAGATGGACGTCCATCTTTCATTTCGATAATACGGTCAGGAATGTCCAAATACTGAAATGTGGTCGCCCTTAGAGATGGTCGTCTCTAGACATGAACGTTTCTGATTTTCAGCGATTTTCGAAACCAAGGATGTCCATCTCAGAAACGACCAAATGCAAGCCATTTGATTGTGGGAGGAGCCAGCATTTGTAGTGCACTGGTCCCCCTGACATGCCAGGACACCAACCGGGCACCCTAGGGGGCACTGCAGTAGACTTCATAAATTGCTCCCAGGTATGTAGCTCCCTTACCTTGTGTGCTGAGCCCCAAACCCCCCCAAACCCCACTACCCACAACTGTACACCACTACCATAGCCCTTATGGGTGAAGGGGGCACCTAGATGTGGGTACAGTGGGTTTTTGGTGGGTTTTGGAGGGCTCGCTGTTTCCTCCACAAACAAAACAGGTAGGGAGGTATGGACCTGAGTTTGCCTGCCCCCACTGCACCCACTAAAACTGCTCCAGGGACCTGCATACTGCTGTGATGGACCTGAGTATGACATCTGAGGCTGGCAATCAATATTTTGAAAGATGTTTTTTGAGGGTGGGAGGGGGTTAGTGACCACTAGGGAAGTAACGGGAGGTCATCCCCGATTCTCTCCAGTGGTCATCTGGTCATTTCGGGCACCTTTTTGTGCCTTGGTCATAAGAAAAACACGACCAGGTAAAGTCCAAGTGTTCATCAGAGATTTCCTTGTTTCTTTCAATTATGGGTTGAGGACGTCCAAGTGTTAGGCATGCCCAAGTCCCGCCTTTGCTACACCTCCGATATGCCCCCTTGAACTTTGGCCGTCCCTGCGACGGAAAGCAGTTGGGGACGTCCAAAATTGGCTTTTGATTATACCGATTTGGATGACCCTGAGAGAAGGACGTCCATCTTCCAATTTATGTCGAAAGATGGGCGTCCTTCTCTTTCAAAAATGAGCCCAACTGAGTCTTATACTTATTTAAGATGAGCATTGCTCATTACATTTCAATTTAATATTTGAATAGATGAAAATATATATGATACTTGAAGAGATCATTAGAGTATTTCATAGTTCATTAAGAAAAGAAAAAGAATTTTTTTTTATCTAGTGATCAATCATGAGGTGGGTGTTTTAGATCTTGCTGTGTAAAATATTTCACACCTGTAAGTTACACCACTGAGATCAGTAGATTTACTCATTATTGAATGCTGTGGAGATTTTGGCTTTTCTGTATTTTATAAAGACAACATGGGCACCTTTTGCCTTGCTCCCAAGCCAGAGCTATCTGCAGTAATGTTCCAGTCCTCACATATGAATTTACACCTGCTCTAAAGAAGAAACAAATGTGTGCATGTACTCTATCCACCTAATTCTGGGGTCCTTTTACTAAGCCATGGCAAAAAGTCACCTGCAGTAGTATGGCATATGGCCGTGTGTTTTTGATGCACACCAGGCCAGTTTTTACTACTTCTGAGAACAAGGGCTTTTTTTTCAATGGGTCGGGAAAAGGGCCTGTAGTAAAATTGAAACCAGCGTGTGTCTATTTACTACCTGAGCTCTTAACACCACCCATTAACATGGCAGTAAGGATTCATGCGCTACACACGCGGTGACCGGTTGGCACTTGCTATCTGTCGATTAATACCAGAAACACCTCATGCGGTAGGAAATTTGTCCCGGTGGAATGTGCATGCCAAATCTGAAATTACCACCAGGGAGTGCAATAGCTTGGTGGTAGTCTCGTTTTGGCATGTGCTACACACATGCAGACCCTACCACGCCTTTGTAAAAGGGCCTCTCTATAACGGGGCTACAGAATACTAGCACTTTCATGGATAAGTGTACATTTATGTGCATAGGTTCTAGCAGGGTACCTAAGCTCTATTCCGTAAGGGCATGCATAAGTGGCATAGAATGGAACGTGGCCTAGACAGAGCTTCCTGTCTTTCTCCCTAAACCCACCTCTCACCATTCCCATTTCTCTATGTGGATATTGGATAACATTGTAACCTTGGGGTCATCTTTGACTTCTCGCTCTCTCTTTCTCTGCACAAATCCATCAGAGTGCTAAAAACCTGTCCTTCTTGTCCCCCCCCCCCGAATATTGAGCCTGTAGTGGTGAGTGTTTGGGGGGGGGGGGTTATATTGGGCACCAAGGGTGAAAAAAATCCAGGTATTCAGTTGCTGTATCCAGAGTGTGGCTGCAGCTGAATATCCAGAGTTAGTGTTGACTAGTTCTGAAATCTGGTTAGGGGATTGGGGCACATAGATGTCATTACAAAGTAGGCACCCCCTGTACAGCATTGGGGTGCTTAAGTGGAAGCACCCTGACATTGAACTACCCCCTTATGGCCCTAGGTAAGAACAGTTCCTACCCAGATACATGCCATTAAATATCAGCCCCATCATTACTTTATAACATCACCAAAAATACATCCTTTTTCCTTTTTGAACATGCTACCGCAAACTTTATCCATACTCTCATCACCTCCCACTTAGACTATTGCAACCTACTCCTGACAGGTCTCCCACTGAGCCATCTATCGCCACTCCTATCTATTCAAAATTCTGCTGCACAACTTATCTTTTGGTAATGTTGCAATACACACATAGCCCCTCTTCTCAGGTCACTTCATTGATTTCTTATCCATTTCTGTATGCATTCATGCTTCTCTTACTGATCTACAAGTGCATTCATTCTGCAGCTCTTCAGTGTCACTCCTCTCTTATCTCTCCTTACAGCCTTCCACAGAATCTTTATTTAGGAGGCGGTAAAGGCTTCCGCACTAACCTGGTGCCCGATTACAGCCAGGCAAGACCCTGGTGCTAAAAAACATAAAATTATTTTTTGCTGCACACCATTGCCGCAGTAGCCCTACTGCAGCTTGCTGAAAGGACCCTTTTGTTTCCTGTTGATTGTGTTGAATAGATTGCAAATCAAAAATTCATAGTAACACCTTTTTCAGGTACATGAGAAGCAGAAAGACTGTGAGGGAATCTGTGGGAACATTAGATCATGAAGGAGCAAAAGGGGCACTCAAGGAGGACAAGGCCATTATGGAAAGACTGAATGAATTCTTTGCTTTAGTCTTTCCAGAAGAAGATGTAAGAGATCTACCTGTACCAGAAATGGTTTTCAAGGGTGATGATGTAGAGGAACTTAAAGAAATCTTGATGAACCTGGAAGATTTACTGAGCCAAATTGACAAATTAAAGAGTAATAAACCACCTGGACCGGATGGCATACACCCCAGGGTACTGAAAGAACTCAAACATGAAAATGCTGATCTGTTGTTAGTGATCTGTAACCTGTCATTAAAATCGTCTGTAGTACCTGCAGATTGGAGGTTGGCCAATGTAACACCGATTTTTAAACAGGGTTCCAGGGGTGATCCAGGAAAATACAGACTGGTAAGCCTGAAGTCAGTGCAGGAGAAAATAGTGGAAATTATTATAAAGAATAAAATTATCGAAGACACAGATAAACATAGTTTAATGGGACAGAGTCAGCAGGGGTTCAGCCAAGGGAAGTCTTGCCTCAACAATTTACTTCATTTCTTCGAAGGTATAAATAAACATGTGCTTAAAGATGAGCCAGTTGATGTAGTGTGTCTAGATTTTCAGAAAGCTTTTGACAAAGTTCCTCATGAGAGATTCTTGAGAAAATTAAAAAGTCATGGGATAGGAGGCAATGTCCGTCTGTGGATTAGGAATTGGTTATTGGACAGAAAATAGAGGGTAGAATTAAATAGCCATTTTTCTCAATGGAGGAGGGTGAATAGTGGAGTGCCAAAGGTATCAGTACTGGGACCGGTGCTATTTACATATTTATGAATGATCTGGAAAATGTAACAACAAGTGAGTTTATCAACACCCCCTTTTACAAAGCTGCGCTAGCAGCTGCCAGTGCGCTAATGCCGACACAGCCCGTTCAAGGTGAATGGGCTGCATTGGCATTGCTGCAGGAAAATTGCAGGAACACTGGGCATCCAAATGGCAGATGAAATTTTAATGTGTACAAATGGAAAGTGATGCACTTTGGGAAGAATAATCCAAATCATAGTTATCTAATGCTAGGGTCCACCTTAGGAGTCAGGACTCAAGAAAAAGATCTAGATGTCATTGTAGACAATATGATGAGATCTTCTGCCCTGTGTGTGGCAGCAGCCAAAAAAGCAAACAGGATGCTAGGAATTATTAGGAAAGGGATGCAAAATAAGACCAGGAATATTATAATGCCACTGTATTGCTCCATGGTGCGACCTCACCTTGAGTATTACATTCAATTCTGGTCGACGTATCTCAAGAAAGATATAGCAGAATTAGAAAAGGTTCAAAGAAGAGCAACCAAAATGAGAAAGGGGATGGAACTCCAATATGAAGAAAGGCTAAAGAGGGTAGGGCTTCTCAGCTTAGAAAATAGATGGCTTGGGGGGGGGGGGATGTGATTGAGGTCTATAAAATCCTGAGTGATTTAGAACGGATAGAAGTGAATCGATTTATGAGTCTTTCAACAAGTACAAAGAGTAGGAGACACGCAATAAAATTACATGGAAATACTTTTAAAACAAATTGGAGGAAATATTTTTTCACTCAAAGAATAGCTAATCGCTGGAACTCGCTGCCAGAGAATGTGGTAACAGTAGTTAGTGTGCCTGGGTTTAAAAAAGGTTTGGACAAGTTCCTGTAGGAAAAGTTCATAGTCTTTAAATGAGATGGAAATGGGGGAAGCCACTGCTTACCCCTGGATTGATAACATCAAATGTTGCTTCTAATTGGGTTTCTGCCAGGTACTTGTGACCTGGATTGGCCACTATTGGAAGCAGGATACTTGGCTAGATGAACCATTGATCTGACCCAATATGGCTATTCTTATGTTCTTATGATTTTCTCTTATATGTTTGGATGCAGTGGTGCATATCTCTAGTACCACCACAGAAATGAGTAGTTGTAGGAGAAAGATCATGAGAGAGATTTCCTGTATCTGAAGATTTCTGGCATGGTTTCCAATTTACATTATGAAACACCTATAATTAAAATCGAAATTCATATGACTGCAAACATTGCAAAGCAGTGGATTCTAATTATCCAATGTCAAATATGATTTCTTCACATAGAAGACACTTGCATCCTGGTGGGATCATGGGAATAAACTATGGGTGTTTTTTCAGGTGGAGAATGACAGCTTAGTGTGGAAAAATACCAACACCTGGGCCGTATGAACCCATCATGTGCCATGGCAAAATATAGGGTTTCTTCTTTAGTTTCTGGATTTCGTCAGTAATGCAGACTCAAGACACAAGAAGGTGGCAAATGATATAAACGGAACCATCTGAATTAAATAAGAAAAAAAGAGTGTATATAATTCTAGCAAAGAATGTTCATGTATTTTATTTATTTTATTTATTAATTTATTAGGATTTACTTACGGCCTTTTTGAAAGAATTCATTCAAAGCGGTGTACAGTAAGAATAAATCAAACATAAACAATAGACAATTACAGCAGTCAAAATTTTCAAATAAAAAGTATGGCATAATATACTACTTATAATGACAACACAATACGTAATAGAACATTTTAATAGCTTAGGGTATAAGCAAAGACAGAACATATAGATAGATAAGGGGAGTTAGAAAATAAGATGACTAATTTAAAGAAAGTTGCACATGAGGTCAGAGAGATGATTAAATGTTATCTCAGCTAGGGTAGGAGTGGATAAGCATGTCCTGCTGCAGTATGTGCAGCCTGTGTCACTCCGTGTGTGTGTGTGTGTGTGTGTGTGTGTGTGCGCGCGTGTGAGAGACTAAGAAGTGAGGGGCCCTTTTACAGAGCAGCAGTAAGCCCATTGTGAGCTTACTGCTGCTAAAGATATTCAGCACTTAGGGTCCTTTTTACATAGGTATGTAAGGGCCTATGCATGTCCAGAGCAGGGGCGTAGCCAGACCTTATGGTGGGCAGAGCTGCCGAGAGGGAGGAACAGGGGGGACAAAATTCCCGGGGCCCGGGCCTCCAGGGGGGCCTGGCACCGTAGTCCCACCCGCCACCGCCATCGGGCCCCTTCCACCCAAACCCCCGCCAGCAGAAGTGCTGTCTTCTGTTCTGACTCCGGTGTGCGCGGCCCACACAGATGCGCTCCTCTCAGCTGATCTTCACTGTACTCTGCAGGGCTTCTGTGCATCTGTGCGTCTGACGTGCAGGACGTCAGACGCACAGAAACCCTGCAGAGTACAGCGAAGATCAGCTGAGAGGAGCGCATCTGTGTGGGCGTGCACGCCGGAGTCAGAAGACAGCACTTCTGCTGGCGGGGGTTTGGGTGGAAGGGGCCCGGCCCAGTGGCGGAGGTGGGTGGGACTGTGACGCTGGGCCCTCCTCAGGGGGGGGGGTGACGACAACCTGGGGGTGGCAGTGGGGGCGGGGCCCAGGGGGCGGCCTTGTCCCAGGCCCGGCCCAGTCTCTCGGCGGCCCTGATGGTGGGTGGGAGGGGGCCAGAGCATGAGGTTGGGGGCACATTTTGAGTGCTGCCCTCCTACCACCACGCCACGCCTCACCTCCAAGCCCACCTTTTACTGTGCCTTGTTATCTTTACACCTCCCTAAATGTGAAATCCAATGAATAAATTTTGCAAGAACTAAGGGGGTCTCTTACTCAGTGATGATCCTTAGTCGGCTGCCACCCAGGGCGGATCGCCGCTGCGCACCCCCCCTCACCGGGTGCAGCGGCGTCCATCCCCCCCGGGTGCCGCATGACACCCCCCGGCATATCGCCCAAGCCCCCCCCCCCCAGGTGCATTCTTACCTGCTGAGAGCAGCTGCACGGCTAGCAGTTCCGCTGGTTCCCTGCTCCCTCTGCCCCGGAACAGGGAGTAACTTATTCCGGGGCAGAGGGTGTAGGAAACCAGCAGAGCCGAGAGGTGCGCGGCTGCTCTCTGCACCCCTCCAGCAGCGTACACCTGGGGCAGACCACCACCACCGCCCCGACCTTGGTACGCCACTGCTTTTACTAAGCGGTGGTAAGCCCAATATGGTCTTACCACATGTTACACAGGAAGCACTGCCAGGCTACTGCAGCAGCTCGGCAGTAGTTCCCACCCCCATGACATGCCATTTCAGGTGCTGCAAAAATATTTTTATTTTTGTAGTGCCAGTGTTTACCTAGTGGTAATCGGGCAGTGCCACACTGGGTTAGTGTGGGAGCCCTTACTGCCACCTCAATGGGTGGAGATAAGTGCTCCCCTCCCAAAATGGGCACACGGAAAGTGGTTCACTTGTTTTTTTAAAACAGCCTTTTATTCGCTGCGGTAAACGGGGGCCTCAGAGTGCATCAATGCCAGCACAGGCCCCCGTTTGCCACTGTTTAGTAAAAGGACCCCTCTGTTAATAGATACATTTTGTATGTGACATTTATAATCACAATACATTACCAGAGGTGCACAATGAACTTACTTTATGGCAAACAGAAGGATTAGGTTTTTATGTTACATACAAACTGATATTACATTTTAGGGATTTTAAATCCATTACACTAATGGAAACATTTTATCATTTCTGAATGAACAGTTCCAGACTGCCAAAACCTGCCTCTTAGGAAGTCTTAGTCAAAGATTTTACTCTTAATTTATGATATAGAAAGTGCAAGGTTGGCTTCATTCTCACAAGAGGTCATGGTAGCCATTTTGGAAAGGCTGCCACTAAAGACAGAAGTGGGCTTTGCTCCTACCCCCACCACTCCCACTGGGTCCCAATAAAACGTCTTTTTGGTGCTCTTACCATCTGTGGTTTCAGTCTGGTCTTTTGGGGTTTCTTCCGCTTTTCTTGTTGTTTTGCAAGCTAATGGTAACATGGCCATTAATACAAATAATGGAAAATTGTCCATTTTACTGCTGCAGTAAAAATGGCCTTAGTGCATGGGAAACACCCGTGTAAGGATTATGCTAAGGCCACATTTTACTGCAGCATATTAAAAGGACTCCACAGACAATAATGCAGTATGGGAATTAAGCAATGACTTTTGTCATAAGCTAAGTAATGAGGCTATAATTTATATATTTTTAGCATATATCATGAGGGAAGAGGTCACATATATTGATTTTTCAAAAAATCACTTTGAGAATGGATGGATAATTATGATGTATGGGGCACAAAGCGTTGGATACAAACATATTAGCTGAATTTTTCACTGCATATGAAGGACCAGTGCTTTTTAACATATTTATAAATGATCTGGAAAATGGAATTACAAGTGAGGTGATTAAATTTGCAGATGGCACAAAACTATTCAAGGTTGTTAAAGCACATATGGACTGTGGAAAACTGCAGGAAGACCTTAGGAAATTGGAAGACTGGGCATCCGAATGGCAGATGAAATTTAATGTTGACCTCATGTGAAACTTTCTTTAAACCAGTCACCTTACTTTCTAACTCTTCTTACCTATCTATACGTTCCATCTTTGCTTTACCCTTCACTATCAATTAAAATGTTCTATTACGTATTGTGTTGACATTGTGAGTAGTATACCATGCCATATTTTGTATTATTTGAATACTTTTACTGCTGTAATTGCCTATTGCTTATGTTTGTTCTATTCTTACTGTACACTGCCTTGAGTGAACTCCTTCAAAAAGGCGGTAAATAAATCCTAATAAATAAATGTGGACAAATGAAGGTCATGCACACTGGAAAGAATAATCCGAATCAAAAGATCTAGGTGTCATTGTACACAATACGATGTGTCCAGTGTGCAGTGGTGGCCAAAAAAGCATACAGGATGCTAGAAACTAATAGGAAAAGATGGTAAATAAGACCAAGAATGATATAATGCCTCTGTATCACTCCATGGTGCGATCTCACCTTGAGTATTGTGTTCAGTTCTGGTCACCATCTCTCAAAAAAGATATAGCAGAATTAGAAAAGATTCAAAGAGCAACCAAAATGATAAAGAGGATGGAATTACTCCCATATGAGGAAAGGCTAAAGAGGTTAGGGCTCTTCAGCTTGGAAAAGAGACGGATGAGGGGAGATATGATTGAGGTCACAAAATCCTGTGTGGTGTAGAACACGTAGAAGTGAATCGATTTTTTACTCTTTCAAAAAGTACAAAGACCAGGAGACACTCAATGAAATTACATGGAAAAACTTTTAAAACAAATAGGAGGAAATATTTGTTCGATTCAATGAATAGTTAAGCTCTAGAACTCATTGCCTGAAGAGGTGGTAACAGCGATTAGTGTATCTGGGTTTAAAAAAAGGTTTGGAGATGTTCCTAGAGGAAACGTTCATAGTCTGCTACTGAGACAGACATGGGGGAAGCCACTACTTGCTCTAGGACTGGTAGCATGGAATGTTGCTACTAATTGAGTTTCTGCCAGGTACTTGTGACCTGGATTGGCCACAGTTGGAAACAGGATACTGGGTTAGATGCATCATTGGTCTGACCCAGTATGGCTATTCTTATGCTCTTATGTAAGGGGATGATTAGGAAAGACAGTCTTCTGGATCCGGTGCTGTTCGTTTGGCTGAGGATGCCGAATCATGGTCTTCTGTCTTTAATATATAAGATGATGTGTAGAAATTTGGAACAGGGTATTGTTCCTTTGCCCTGGAAACAGTCAGTTTTTTGTCCTATAATTAAAGATGGAGAAAGAGATAGTATGGATCCAACAAACTAGAGACCAATATCAAAACTGACAGAGAAGGTGGTATTTACATATCTGGTGGACCATGTAGATGAGATTGATGTCCTTAGCCTTTTTCAGACTGGATTCCGGGCGGGACATGGAACAGAAACACTATTGGCTCTACTTAGTGATATTCTGGATAAGCTGAATGAAGCGCGAGTAGCTCTTGTGTTTTGCTAGATTTGGCAGCAGCGTTTGATCTTCTGGATCACCAACTGCTATTACATAGGCTTTCCTTAACTGGTCTCTCTGAACAGGTACTGAATTGGTTTGAATTGTTTCTCACTGAGAATGCAGTCTTTGTGCAGGGTACATCTGCCAGATCATCATTGCTTTGTCTTTCTTGTGGAGTTCCACAAGGGTCATCATTGTCGCCTTTGCTATTCAACATCTTTCTGACCCCATTAGTTGCTTTGATTCAGAGCTATGGGGTAGACCTTTATTAAATTATAATTGTTTTTCTTTTTGTATATATAAGAATATCTTTTTGGAATATTTTATAAAAGCAAGATACGCACCTATGTTTGTTTTGTAAAATAAGCTCCTTGAATAATCCCCAGTAGACCACAAACTTTCTTAAAGAAAATTACATTTGCTCTAAGGCAGATGCAGTCAGGTATTTGCACACTGTGCAGTACATGTGTAGTTTATAATGTATTTGCATATCTCCCAACCTCTGTACCCTCTAAGCTGAGCAGGGGTCCTCCAACTGCATTGCTGCCAGTAGGGGGTGCTTCTTCAATACTGTGTTTTCAATGGCTAGGGACAGGCAGTTTCCTGGAGACCTGCAAAGCTTGTCTGGGCCTCACTATTGAAAATGTGATAGTGAAACAGCACCACCCACTAGCAGGATGTAGGTGGAGGACTCTCGCTCAGCTTAGAGTGAACAGGTGCCCACAACTTCACCTCATCTCCACCCAAACGCTACTCCCAGGAGCTCCAACATTCAGGTTACCTATACGTACACATGCCCTTGTCATCACACATACTTATGTGTACATATTCTGCAGCACATGAAGCCACCTTTCAAGGTTTACCTTTAAAACAAGAGGGAATTTTCCCTTGGATAGTTTTATGTTATAAAATGTTAGGAGTTATTGTCCTATCAAAGGATATATTTTCACTGCCTAATATTGAAGAATGCATGGGACTGACACCTCTTTTATCCTTTTTGAATCTGCTTGACTTACTACTATCAGAGTCTTACCTCCTCCTTTCAATGGATCGAACTTGACACTGACCTAGTTCCAACTACATGTGCTGAGGTGGGAGGTCAAACTGTCACTGAGAGTTAATGAAATCTTCTGCAGATGCTGAAATTGCCCTAACCCTGGAGTTCAATCTAGGATCTCATTTGAGGTACTTTGCAGGTCAATCCTTGAGTAAGCTGGTTTATTACAGTAGAAGGTCCCCCCCTCCCTGTTTTGGGCCTTGTGACCTCATGTTTTCAATTGCATTTTTGCAGCTTAAAAAAAAATAAAGAAAAAATGTATTAGCTTTGTCTTTCTGCCTATGTATACAATATCTCCTGAACCATTCAATCAATGTACAGCAAACCAAATTTTCAGCGTATCTTTAACTATATAAAAACTAGAAATCAAAATAATAGTTTTCCATAAAATGTATGGGTCTCGTTGAAAAGGAAAGAAATGAAAAACAAATTTGTAGTTTAAAAAAAGGCTCTTATGAAACTTGCACTGCAGTTCTTCCCTCGTCTCATCAGTGCCTGGCTGCCTCATGGGATGGGGCATTCATCTCTCTTCTCTGTCCCTTATACCAAGAAATTCTTTGTCAGAGGGAAGCTATTTTCAGCCTTGGAGACACTTTTAGAAAGAACAGCCTCCACTGCTGTATTTACTTCCCAATCCCAGGGGAGGCTGAAAACATGAACAAACTCTACCGAGGAAGAAAATGATAATTCCATTTTTCCACTCTGATTTGCATCTCTAGGGTACAATGTGTTTCACTGGTTCTTGCTGTTATTGTTGTTTGTTTTTTAAATGTTCTTTATTCCTAGATTACATTCCCCCAAACTCTATATATGGCACCTTAAGTTGTGTGCGCTAATTTGGCCGCATGGCCAAATTGCGTGCACAACTTAATTGATTAACAAGCCAATCAGCGCCGATAATTGGTACTTAACCAATTAGCAGCACTAATTGGCTTTAATTAGAAAGTATGTGCACCACTTTCTAGGTGTAGTCTACAACACAGTGCGCGTAAATTCTAATGTGTGCAGTCAAAAATGGGGTGTGGAATGGGCGGGTTGTGGACGTTTCAAAAAACTATGCACACTATTATAGAATACACCCAATCTATGCCTAAATTAGATGCAGGTATTTAGGTCTAGTTTTAGGTGGCCTAAATGGGTGCACCTAAATTTTAGTCGCAAGAACAGCACGTGAGCATATTCTATAAACTTCGTCCAACTTTAGGCACAGCTTATAGAATCACGTTAACTACATGGTTTTTCTGTGCCAATTTTTAAGGCGCCATTTATAGAATTGGGCCCATTGTCAATTAAATCATGGCGTTAGTGTGCTCTTACTAAAGTCTGCGTTGGCTGAAACAGATGTAGCGAACAGCAAAGAGGGAAAAGATGGGAAGCAGCTTCTCCTTCAATTTCTGGCTTTGGCCATTGGAAGTAGAGCATTATGCAGTGTTTATGAGTCCAATGTGACTTTAACATGGCCTGAGGCTCACATTGGGCCTGCGTGAGTAAACTTGCCATATTTCTCCTGATTCCGATTTAATTCCAAGCTATGTTACTGTGCTCTGGTTCTAATATCCAAAAGCTTTTTTTTGTCCCCCTCCCCCCAATTGTGTTGTTTAACAAAAAAATGAATCAATATATAAAGAGCATGTACCAAAACCAAAGAGCCCCACCTCTGCTTAACAATCTTTTTCTGCACTATAGAAACTGCAGGTACCATCAGTTAGGTTTTTAACATATTGACAAAATAGCAGCATCACAATATACAAATTCAGATTCCTGAGAAATGACTGGATACCGTTAGGTGCTGACTACTGATGCCACTTAGCTCATGATCACTTTAATTTCTGTGCTTGTAGCAGATAACTTCTGAACAGAAATCTAGAATGCCATAATGATACCCATGGGGCCATTTCTAACTCAGACTGGAGGCTTGTTGGTTCAATGTGTGCTGTACAGATCAGAAGCCAGGAAGTTGATTCCCCATTTAATGTGACCCTTTACACAGAAAATGCTTAATACCTTTCTTCAACATCTGATTTACACAGATTTTTCCAGCATTTTTGATACTAGAAAATGCTTACTTTTGTCTGATTCAGGTTATGATTTACTGCAGCTCTTTCCACTCATGAGTGAGGATACAGGAGTGAATGCATTAGCGCACATTCAGGGGTCCTTTTACTACGCTACGGGGAAAAAGGGTCCTGTGGTAGCGGCGGGGGCCATTTTCTCCGTGTGATGGGTCCCCTTTTACCGCAGCGGGTAAAAGGTCAAAAAAATGGCCGTGTGACAAGATAACCCTTACCGCGTGGCCATGCGGTGGGGAGCACTTACTGTCACCCATTGAGGTGGTGGTAAGAGCTCCCGCAGTAACCGGGTAGTGTGCGGTAATGCCCGATTACCACCGAGTTAGCACCACGCTGGGCTGGCGGTAGTTCCAATTTATTGTGCTGTAAGTTCATTACTGCACCTTAATAAATTTAGGGGTCTTTTTACCGCAGTTTAAAATGGCATACTGTGGCTCATGCTGAGGCATCCCATGGTAATTTTTAAATTTGTGCATGCAAACTGCGAGCTAGAATATTTTAAAACATTTTTTGTGGAGGGGTCATGTCTAGGGCAGAGAGTGGGTACATCGACGCATATTGGTTAATGCATCAGCTTTGCTGCGCACTAACCGATTCATGCAGGTTTAGAGTTTGAGTCCCTACTGCATACAAAATAGGTGGTGTTAGGGACTCACGCACTAACGGCCATGCGCTAATTGGAAAATTAGCACATGGCCATTAATGAGAAAATAGGAAATTTTGCCATTTTACCCCTGTGGGAAAAAAAGACCTTAGCACAGGGGGAAAAACCTTCATAAGGGTGTGCTAAAGCTCCTTCTTACCAAAGTTTTGTAAAAGGACCCTTTAACACACGGTTAATGTGTGGAAACAGGCTACTGCATGACCATGGAAATACTTTTAAAACAAATCGAAGGAAATGTTTTTTCCCTCAAAGAATTTTTAAGCTCTGGAACTCGCTGCCGGAGGATGTGGTAACAGCAGTTAGCGTGTATGGGTTTAAAAAAAGGTTTGGACAAATTCCTAGAGGAAAAGCCCATAGTATGCTATTGAAATGGGCATGAGGGAAGCCACTGCTTGCCCTGGGATTGGTAGCATGGAATACTGCTACTAACTGGGCTTCTACCAGGTACTTGTGACCTGGATTGGCCACAGCTGGAAGCAGGATACTCGGCTAGATGGACCATTGATCTGACCCAGTGTGTGCCCCGGGATTGGTAGCATGAAATGTTGCTACTAATTGGGTTTCTGCCAGGTGCTTGTGACCTGGATTAGCCACTGCTGGAAGCAGGATGCTGGACTAGATGGACCACTGGTCTGACTCAGTATGGCTATTCTTATGTTCTTATATTCATGTTAAGGTTTCTGCGGTAGTTTGCCTATCTTCGCTCATTACACCACACATTATTGAATTTTTCAGAATTTTTCTATTCAGGGGGTGAAATGGACGGAGAATGGGTGAAAGCAGTAGACAGCTAGCACAATACACTTGCCATTTGCAAACTGGCCAACGCAGAGTTAGAGGTCCTTTTATTAAGCTGCGCAAAGAAATAGGCTTACCCTCAAATTCTATATGTGGTGCCTTAAGTTGTGCATGCTAATTTGGCCCACACGGCCAAATTGCATGCACAACTTAATCAATTAAAAAGCTAATCAGCGCTGGTAATTGGTACTTAGCAACCAATTAATGGCAATAATTGGCTTTAATTAGAATTTACATGCACATCTTTCTAAGCATATTCTATAATACAGTGCATGTAAATTCTAATGCACACAGTCAAAAGGGGGCATTGCCATGTTTGTGGAATGGGCAGGTCATGGGTGTTTCAAAAACCTATGTGCACTATTATAGAATATACCCAATCTGCGCCTAACTTAGGCGCAGGTATTTAGGCTTGGTTTTAGGTGGCCTAAATGGGTACACCTAAATTTTAGGCACAATAACAGTACATGAGCGTATTCTATAAACTATGCCTAACTTTAGGCGTAGTTTGTAGAACTGCACTAGCCATGTGGTTTTACGGCGCCAATCTTCAGTATTTATTTTATTTATTTGTTACATTTGTATCCCACATTTTCCCACCTATTTGTAGGCTCAATGTGGCTTTCATAGTACCGGAGAGGCCTTTGCAGGCTCCGGTGTGAACAAATACAGGGTGATGTTGTGGTAAGATCAAGTTCATGTGGCACAGCCACATTAGGGAATCGGAGAACGGAAGAGTTGTGTTATGTCCATTACGTGCTTTAGCTTTCCCATGTGTTAAGCCCATTTCTACCATAGTCATCAGAAAGGGTTTTTTTCCCCTATTTGTTTCATTTTTGACCCTGCACTATTGCTAGAATTAGCATTCAGCCATTAATAACAATTACCGCAGAAGTACTTAAAGAGGCATATTTTCAAAGCACTTTGGGAGGCTAAGTTCCATAGGTTTCTATGGAACTTTGGGAGGCTAAGTGCTTTGAAAATGAGCCTCACAGCCTCCTATTTAAGAGGCACTAAGGGGTAGATTCTACATATGGCGCCTAAAAATACGCACAGAATTAAGCGTATTCTATAAAATTTAGGCACAGTGTATAGATTACACTAAGTTGATAGCATAGCACCTAAATCTAAGTGTGCCCATTTACACCAATAAAAACCTGGTGTAAATCCCTCCGCATAGATTCTTGATGCAACCTAGTTTTGGGCTTCCAGCGAATTGAAATTCTGCATTATAGCTTGTTTAGCCCCAAAGTTAATGAATGTTAGGGCCCCTTAATGTGTGCTAAATTGATTTGCATGCCTGTTTACTAAACCACATTAAACACTAATTACATGTTTCACATGGGTAAAAAAGGCTTATGTTTTGCAAATTATTTTTCAGTCAGCTCACGCTAATTGTATGGGGTTTTTTTCATTATTTTAAAATTATTTTTATTTATAAAATTTAAACATACAATCACAAGAATACACGTGCGTAAAAAAGTGAGGTACAATGGTAATATTAAAATAATGAAAGAAAAAGAACAACCAGAAAGGTCAACAACCTCTACCTCAACAACAAAGTCCAAAAATTATGGAGGACAAAACACACATTAATTCAGGAGCAAAAATATCATGAAACAAATGTCTAGAAGAAAGTGTAAGCTTGAGCTCAGCTAATATAATTTCATAAGTGGCCCTACACTTGTCTAACACCATGGGGCCCTTTTACTAAGCCGCGTAGGCGCCTACGTGCACCCAAATGCGTCAATTTGAAATTACCGCCCAGCTACTGTGTGGCCCAGGCGGGTTTATTTTTTTATGTGCGTACCCTACGAGCGACAAAAAATATATTTTTTATTTTCTGGTGCATGGCACTACCGGGTGGTAAAAGGCATTCTATGAGCAGACGATTACTGCCCTGTTAACGCATGAGACCGTACCGCTAAGTCAATGGGTGGTGGTAAGGTCTCAGACCCAAAATGGATGCGCACCAATTTTCATTTTGCCACACGTCCATTTTCGGTCAAAATTTTAAAAAGGCATTTTTACAGGTGAGCTGAAAAATGGATCTGCGTGTGTCCAAAACACACGCTTACACTAGCGCCTTTTTTCAGCACACCTTAGTAAAAGGACCCCTATCTGAGGCAATTGTAGGAGGATGAATGTCCTGACTCGGTGTAGAGGTAATTACAGGCATCTTAACAGCCAAGAACATAGGCTATGGTAAAAGGGGCTCTGCTCTAGTGCAAGCGGCCATTTTTGCCTCACACCAGGGCCCCTTTTACCACTTCATATGAAAATAGACAAACATGAAATGGCCATGTGGTAAGTCACCTACACTAGCCCACTCCTCAAGTCACTTCACTGGCTCCCTGTCTGCTTCCGCATACAGTTCAAACTTCTCTTACTGACCTTTAAATGCATCCATTCTACAGCCCCCCATTACCTCTCCACTCTCATCTCTCCCTACATTCCTCCCCGTGAACTCCGCTCACTGGACAAATCTCTCTTGTCGTCCCCCTTCTCCTCCACTGCTAACTCCAGCTTTCGTTCCTTTTCCCTCGCGGCACCTTATGCCTGGAATAGACTTCCTGAGCCTGTACGTCTAGCTCCATCTCTACCTGTTTTCAAATCTATGCTGAAAACCCACCTTTTCACCACTGCTTTTAGCTCCTAGCCACTACTCAATTGCCCTCCCCTTGTTCCTTTCTCACCCAGTACTTCCCTCGCCCTTAATTGTCTTGTCTGTCTGTATTTTTAGATTGTAAGCTCTATTGAGCAGGGACTGTCTCTCTATGTCAGGTGTTCAGTGCTGCGTGCGTCTGGTAGCGCTATACAAATGCTAATAATAATAAAGTCTGCACTTGCTGAGTGACCATTTCAGGGGGAAGCACTTACCTCCATCCATCGAGGTGGCGGTAAGGGCTCCCACGCTAAGCTGGCAGTAACTGGGCAACTCATGACGCTGCCCCATAACCGCCAGGTAACCCCCTGTGGAAATAGTTTTTCAATATTTCTGCTAGTGCTGGAAATGGGGTGCGCTGGGGGTGGAACTACTACCGGTACCTGTGTTGGGCTGGTGGTAATTCCAGGTTGCCATGCAGCAACCCTTTAGTAAAAGGGCCCCATAGAGAGCTGTGATGACTCAAGGAAAGCGTATCTATTTCCAGAATATTTAATAAGGCATTTACAAGGATACGTCAACAAGAAAGTACCCCCAATTTGCAAAATTCTAGGATGTAATAAGAGAAACTGCCGCCTCTTGTTTGAGTGGAAGGAGCCACGTCAGGAAACACACGAACTTTCAGACCACAAAACAGAACGTCTTTATGCTGAAAACAAAGTCTCAAAATTTTATCTTTGTCCATCTCTAAACTGAAGGCTATAATTAAAGCAGAAAAAATTGTTTGTTGCTCAATAGAAGTCCCTAGAAAGGTAGCTAGTCCTATAGCCTCCGTTTCCATCACTGGATTCAAAGAGTGTCCATGCTTTTTTTTTTTATGAGGGGGAGGTGTCATGGGCTAGGAATGGGCACGGAAGTGTTATCCAGCTGTCGCGTTCACATTAGCTTATACTGATTGGATAACACAGACTTAATACTTCCCACATTAAGGGGTTTTTTTTTACTACGCTGCGGTAAAACGTGGCTGTAGTATGCCCTTTCGCAGTTCTTTCCTGCACGCTAAGACCATTTTTACCACAGCAATAAAATGGCTGATTTTTCTACTGTCAAAATTAATGGCCTTGCGCTAATATTGCCATTAGAGTGCAGGTATTAATAGATATTAGCATGTGAGAACTTACCACCACCCATTTTGTAGGTGGTAAGGACTTACGCACTAATCCTGCGCTAATCAGTTAAAGTGCAGTAATGTAGTTGTACTAATTAGCACAGAAACCCCCACTCTCCACGCACTCCCAATAATTTTGAAAAGTTGGCTCCTATGCCCCCAGACATGCCCCCTCTGCAAAAAACAAAAAGAAAATGTATATATTTTAGCATGCGGGCAGCACGTAGAGATAATGAACTTACTACAGACACCTCAGCGCATCTGGCGGTAAACCCTTTTAACCTGCAGTAAGCATGTGCTAGAGATTACTACAGTTTAGTAAAAAGACCCCTAAGGAGCCCTTTATACAGATAGCAACTATATCAGCTTTAGGAAAAAGCTAAAAACCTTCATTTTCCGAAACACTGCTTCGTAATTTACAATCACCGCACTGTACCACTACTGCTTTAAGGGGTCCTTTTACTACGCCAAAGTAAAAAGTGACCTGTGGAAGGGTAAGTGCATCTTTTGGGACAGGGCCAATGGAACACGGTAAGCAGGGTATGCATGGCAGAGGGGCACCAACATTCAGGGGGCGCCAGACACTGCCATGCTTACCCTTTCTTACCCCCCCCCCCACCACCACCACACCACCACAGTAATGCCACCATCCCCCTCCTGCGTATTACTAACTTGCCTCCTGCACTGTTGGTGTAGTGGTCTCTGCGGCTGTCGGGGCAGGAAAGAACCCCACTCTTTCCAGCCCACTGCTGCTACTCCATCTCCGGCACTCTCCGCTTTCATATGTGCCGCGGACGACCCCACTGCATTTTAAAAATGGCTGCTGAGAAAACATGGCAGCACCACCCACAACACAGAAGAGAAAAGCGGAGAGCGCCAGAGACAGAGTAGCGGCACTGGGTAGGAAAGAGTGGCATTCTTTCCTGCCCTCGCAGCCGCAGAGGCCACTACACCAACAGGGCAAGCGACAAGGTAGGACTCTAGTATGCTGGAGGGGGTTGCAGCATTACTGCGACAATGGAGGTGGGGGGGGGCAGGTTTTGGCACAATATAAGTCATCACAAGGACAAAATATAAGGAAACCAATGAACTGCATTAGGGGCTTATGGACTTATAGCCCATTTAGTTATGTTAAAACAAATGAGAGATCTGCATGAAAGAAAATATTTTTATTAGTATTTTGACTTATGAAAACCACTTGTCCCTGAAACATGCTCAAAACAGAATACTCCATTTACAAAAAAGATGAGGTGAAGATGTGAGCCCCAATGAAAGGAGAGTTTAATTTTACTTCCAATCTTTATAATACCAGGCATCCCAAGGCAGATTACAGCGACATTTAAGATGAACCCATCAGTAAACAAGATATCCTCACTGAAATTTGGCCATGTATTACTGTATTGTATAGAACACTGTAGAAAAAGGAGCACAAAATGTAGCCTTTATTAATGCTGTTTCCACCAGCTACAATAATTTTTAAGCAAATTTGGTGATATTCAATTATATTTCATGATATTTATACATACATATGGGAAGCTTTCAAATAAATTAAAAAGCTGTTAAGTAAAAAAGAAAACCCCAAAACATTTGTTCTTTTAAGGCACTGGGCTGTAAAAGGGTGCAGGGTGGGAGAAGGGGGAAGGGAGAAGAGAGAAAGGAGATGCTGGACCGGGGGGGGCGCCAACTGATAGTTTGCAGGGGGGCGCCAGAGACCCAAGCACCAGCCATGTTTTGGGAGCAGGCTGGGCCAGTTTTTATTATGTCTGGGGAAAAAAGTTTTTTAATGGGTCGGGAAAAGGGCCTGTGGTAAAATTGAAACCAGCGCACACCTACGTACTGCCTTAGCCCTTAATGCCACCCATTGATCTAGCTGTAGGGGCTCACATGCTACATTTATGATGACTGATCATCACGTGCCAACTGCCAATTAATGCCAGAAACACCTCGTGCGTAGAAAATAATAATTTGTCCAGGTGATATGGGCGCATGCCAAATCTGAAATTACCAGAAAACAGTACAGAGAGGGTCCAAAGTACAAAAAAGTCCGGAAAAGCACAGAAGCGGGACACGATTCTTTATTAACAACTGTCAATATTCCAAGAGAGACCCGACACGGGCCGTGTTTCGGCACTTAGCACCTGCGTCAGAGGTCTGCATTTGCTTTCTGAACAAGATACGAAGGGACTTGATATTCCTGACATATTGAGTACAACTTTCTTCAAATCATACGGATTGCTACCCAACTTTATAGGAAAGAAGTTTTGGTCTTTGAACACCCCAGACCCCTGACGCAGGTGCTAAGTGCAGAAACACGGTCCATGTCGGGTCTATCTTGGAATATTGACTGTTGTTAATAAAGAATCGTGTCCCATTTCTGAAGGCTCTTGGTGCTTCTGTGCTTTTCCAAATCTGAAATTACCGCCAGGAGTCTGTATTTGCTCCTACTTGATTACATCTTTATTTCCACTCACGGTCTACTACCTGTCTTCCCATACAATGTATTATATTGAGTTAATCTAATTGCTGTAAACTGCACTGAAGAACCCTGACAAGGGGAGTTTAGTCCATATTTGAACTGAATTGAAATGTCAGGCCATTCAGAATGCAAAATAGCTCAAAGCATTAAGGAACAAGTCTGTAGATTAATAACCATAGCCTAATGCAGAGCAAGAGACAAATCAAATATTTATTAAAGTTTTCACTAAGAAAGAGGAGTGGCCTAGTGGTTAGGGTGGTGGACTTTGGTCCTGAGGAACTGAGTTCAATTCCCACTTCAGGCACAGGCTGCTCCTTGTGACTCTGGGCAAGTCACTTAACCCTCCATTGCCCCATGTAAGCCACATTGAGCCTGCCATGAGTGGAAAAGTGCAGGGTACAAATGTAACAAAAAAAAAATTATATCTGTGCCCTAATCTTTCTAGAACTATTGAGTACCATTGCAAATATCGTTTATTCAGTAAGACATTTCCAAATAGGTTAAATTATCTTGGAGTATGAACTGGGTTATTCCCCTGCAGGCACTGAAAATAATATTCTACGGTTCTGGGCATTTTTAATTAATATGCAGATTTGAGCATATTTAGGTAGCTACGATTCTGAGAAGCAGATTACAGACAGGACTTCAAAAACGAAAGTTACTGCATTTAGCCTAGCCCTTGTCTAAGTGAGCAATTGCAGGATTGTGGTTGATAGAGAGGAACAGATAAAGGGAAAGACGAAAGAAAAAAAACGTTTTAGATCATTCTTACATGGTGAAGAAAGGACAGAAGATGAGATACCTTTTTAAGTTAATAACTAATATATATAGATTGAATTGGAGGATACTATGACAACAGTAATTAAAAGAAAACTTTGATAATTGCAAAAATAATATCTGCCCCCCCCCCCCCCCCCCCCCCAGGAAATGGATTCTTCTTTTCTCTTTGGTTCCTCTAATATCCCTTCCTCCTGTCCTCTGAGCTCAGTGGCTTTACATCTCGATTCGGGGCGACTGAAATAGCCCTGCTCCAGCCCGAGTGGAGATTGCAGGCACCTCGACAAGCTTAAGCGAGAAATGAATGGAAACGTAAATAAATGCTGGGAAGCCTGTTTATGTGAATTTTAATTCATTTCCCTCTCTACAAATATTTTACAATTCGCCTGATGGATCCCAGAATAAAACTCTAAGTCAGAGATTGCCTCAAGCAATGTGAAAGATGGATACATTAAAAGAGGTGGGGTGGGGGGAAACATTCAGGAGAAACCATTTATTCCTGTGGTCGACTTTTATTTCTATTTTGGAGTGCTCACCACTTAAAGAGCTGCTATGTAAATGTCTATTATAAAGATGCTGGCAGTGTTGGTAAGATGAAATAACTCGCGTTTAAGGTATGAAGAACAATTTTGGAAGAAGAGAAAATAGGCAGAAATGCTGTAAAGTGATGAGTTTTCAATTAAATGCATCAATTTTACATTAAAGAGATGAAGAGCTGCTGTGTAAATATCTTTTATAAAGATGCTGGCAGTATTGGTTTGATATAACTTGGGTGAAAGGTATGAAGAACAATTTTGGAAGAAGAGAAAATACGGCAAACTGCAGGCAGAAATACTGTAAAGTGATGAGCTTTCAATTGAAAGCATCAATTTTGCATTGAAATGACGTTCCGACAGTTTTTGCTAAGCTCCATTTTGCCTCGAAGCTGTTAAATGCGGTTTGTTAAAGGGTAGTTACAGTATTCATCAGTGCGATCATCCAAGATTTTACAAGTTTTGGATGCCACTTCAGCTTTTTTTTCCCCCTTCAGGCCATTTCCGTTCTGTAGAAATACTCAAAATATTAAAGTTGGAGGCAAAGGAATGGGAAAACCAAGCCTCAGTCCAATGATAGCAGGGCTCAGTGGATGCACTCTTTGGTCTTCGCCATTACAAATTATCTGTGGTTATTATTATAATGATAATAATAATATCTGCATGCAATTGAAACCATAATTTAAGGGGGGAAATTGTGAACACCATCCCATGAGGAGAAACTGGAAGGCGACCCTGTCACTGTTCTCTATATTTTTTTCAGCTAATATAACTTGCTGTCTATCTGCTCTGTCTAGAGAGACGGATTTTATTTATACAAGACTAACTATACATCATTTACTTCCTTCCGTATCTGCCAAAAGGTGTATTTTTGTTTCTCATTTCTCAGCATAGGCAGTAAATACTGTAAGTCAGCAAAAAAAAAGTTGAATTTTTATTGTAAATTGTCCCTCGGCCCTTTCGTTTTCTTTCTATATTGGGTGTGTCGATTTTTCTGTTTTGTTGGGGTTATTTTTCTTTTTCTAATTTATGATTTGTAAATTATAGTCTAAATAAAGACAAATTTCATTTCCCATTACAAAGTCTATCATTTTTTTCCATTGGCTGTTATATTCCAGGTACCTGCAGTTTATTTCACCTTGTAGAGGAGTCCAAACCTGCAAGTCTAGCTTCCTTAGGGGCCCCTTTTACTAAGCCACGGTAGGGTACTCCATGGGTGGTGCACGCCAAATCGACCCTATTGTCAGGGTGGCATGGGTGCCCAGCGATAGTTCAGAAGTTGGCATGTGCAGTTTCCCATGATAGAAAATAATTTTCTACCGCAAGGGTCATTCATAGTAACATAGTAGATGACGGCAGAGAAATATCTGTATGGGCCATCCAGTCTGCCCAACAAAGATAAGCTCATATGTGCTACTTTATGTGTCTGCCTGACTGAGTTGTATGTGCCATTTTCAGGGCACAGACTGTAGAAGTCTGCCCAGCACTAGCCCCGCCTCCCAGCCACTAGCCCCGCCTCCCACCACCAGCTCATCAAAACTGCGAGAACAGCAGCCATTTTGAACGCTCATTATGACTCCATTTTGGCTGTGCCAGATGCCCTCATGACATCGGAAGCACCTGAGCTGCCTTCATCGGTGCAAACAAACACCTGGTAGTTCTGAAGTGAATTTTTTCTTTTCAATGGAGTCTGTCTTGATAATGCATCAGACATATCTACTAAAGAGCAGTCATCCTTCTCCAGAGACTTCTCTCCCTATTTCTCTTCCCACTGAGCCTCCGGCAGCAAAACGGGTCAGATTAGAAAACCCAGATTCAGGAGAGGCAGCATCTGTGCATTCTACAATGTGTTTAGAACAGGTTTCTTGCGCTTCAATGTCTTCCTTGTTGAGAGAACCCTAGAGGATGGGAAGATTCCTAAAGAATCTTCAGGCTGTTTCACAAGGAAGAACCACATTTAAACAAGCCTTATTTAAACAAGCTGGGGCATTCCCAGCAGTAATCGACAATGCAGCCATATTGCCACTCGTTGCCTGATTACCACACGAATAGCGCATGGGCCCTTACTACTTTTTAAAAGGTGGCAGTAAGGGCTCAGGCAGTAAATAGCCATATGCCAATTTTAATATTAGTGCATAGCCATTTACTGCCCCATTTTAAAAACAGCCCTTTCCCACCGTGGTAAAAAATAGTCCAGCACATGCCAATTTCACACGTCAAATTTATGTTTGACAACATTAAGCACCATCATTTGTAGTTCAATTTTTCTGTCGTTTTTCTAAAGAGCAGAATTAGATTTCAGAATCAGCAATTGATTGATTCTGCTGTCATCTGAAAATAAGATTTTCTTTTGACCCCTGATGCAGGCATATGTTTATGCCGAAACGCAGCTGTGTCGGGTTCTCCAAATACAATTGATGCTGGCAATAAAGAATTATCTGGTTCCCATATGTGATTGTTGACTCCATTCTTTGTTTTATCTGTGGATTATTCTATGTGGTGGATTCTTTCCTTCTTCTTCTTTTTTTCCGTTATAGCCACTAAAAACCATATTTGTCTTATGACTCTTATATCCCACCTCCCAGCTGCAACACACAGCTGTAATCTAAAACGGAAATATATATTTCAGCTAACTAACTCTCCTATGCTTCACTTTGATCAGTGGCAAAAAAAAAGAGCTTCAGCAACATAGTGCACAGTCCTTTTAACTCATCCCAGTCGATGCAACCTTTGAGATTCTCAGAATTCCCAGGAGATAAAATTTCCACTAGAGCTCTCAAAACTGGGAGCTCTTAGAACTGGGGTGAGAATTAGATACTGGGGCATTGACACTATTATTAAAGATTTCCCCTAGGAAGACAGAAGTTCCCAAACTTGTCCTGGGAAACAGCCCAGGCAGTTAAGTTTTCAGGATATCAGCAAGAATAAGCATGAAATTTAATTTGAACGCAGTATATACAATTCATTGGGGATATATCAGAAACCTGACTGGTTGGTGGTCCCCCAGGAAAGGTTTGGGGATCACTGCCCTAGGCAAAGGGTTCAGAGGTCTTTGCATGCATGCATATCCCTAACATATATCTAAATCTATATGCATATACAGTAGATAGATAGATAGATAGATAGATAGATAGATAGATAGATAGATAGATAGATAGATAGATAGATAGATAGATAGATAGATCAGCCAATATTCAGCAAGTGGTGGTCAGTTTTTATGTCCACCACTGGCAGTATTCCTGGATAGTAAACGCTGGCCATGTCTGGGCACTGACATTGAATACCAGTTCTAGGTTGGCCACTAAAGCTTATGCGGTTAAGTGCAATATTCATACTTTGACCACGTAAGCTGAATCACTTAAAGATAGGACTGATATTTATGTGGCCCAGTTTAAGCTGTTATCTTATGCAGTCAATGACTGAATGTCAGCACTTAAGCACATTAAGTGCCAGCTCCACCCCTGAAACGCCCACAAGTTCATTGCAGGCACTAACCATGAATATTCAGCAGGGCCAACCAGTTAAATGCTACTGAATATTGGTGGTTAGGCAGCCCTAGTGATTTAAGCGGGCAGGAACATCTCCTGCCCACTTACATTGCTTTTTGTCCAGACAAAGTTTAAAGTAAGAACATAAGAATAGCCATATGGGTCCATCCAGCCCAATATCCTATATCCAACAGCAGCAAATCCAATTCACATGTAGCTGTCAGAAACCCAAATAGTAGCAATATTCCATTCTACCAATCTCTATATAAGCAGTGGCTTCCCCATGTCTATTTCAGTATCAGACTATACACTTTTCCTCCAAGAACTTGTCCAAACCTTTTTTAAAACCCAGATATGCTAACCGCTGTTAACCACATCCTCTGGCAATGAGTTCTAGAGCTTAACTATTTGCTAGGTGAAAAAATATTTCCTCCTATTTGTTTTAAAACTATTTCCATGTAATTTCATTGTGTCCAAGCTGAAGAACTCTAACCTCTTTAGACTTTCCTCTTATGAGAGGAACTCCATCCCCTTTATCATTTTGGTTGCTCTTCTTTGAACCTTTTCTAATTCCGCTATCCTGCTTATAATCGAACGAGAAAAACGCCCAAGTTCCGACCTAAATCAGGAGATGGACGTTTATCTCACAAAAACGAATAACGCGGTATAATCGAAAGCCGAACTTGGACGTTTTCAACTGCACTCCATTGCGGAAGCGTACAAAGTTGACGGGGGCATGTCAGAGGCGTGGTGAAGGCGGGACTGGGGCATGGTTATCACCCGAACAGAGATGGGTGCCTTTCGCCGATAATGGAAAAAAAGTATGCGTTTGTAACTAGAATTTAGGGCACTTTTCCTGGACCCTGTTTTTTCACGAATAAGGCCCCCAAAAGTGCCCTAAATGACCAGATTACCACCAGAGGGAATCGGGGATGACCTCCCCTGACTCCCCCAGTGGTCACTAACCCCCTCCCACCACAAAAAATGATGTTTCACAACTTTTTATTTTCACCCTCAAATGTCATACCCACCTCTCTGGCAGCAGTATGCAGGTCCTTGGAGCAGTTGTTAGGGGGTGCAGTGGACTTCAGGCAGGTGGACCCAGGCCCATCCCCCCCTACCTGTTACAATTGTGCTGCTTAATGCTTAGTCGTCCAACCCCCCCAAACCCACTGTACCCACATGTAGGTGCCCCCTTCATCCCTTAGGGCTATAGTAATGGTGTAGACTTGTGGGCAGTGGGTTTTGAGGGGGATTTGGGGGGCTCAACACACAAGGGAAGGGTGCTATGCACCTGGGAGCTCTTTTACCTTTTTTTTTGTTTTTGTAAAAGTGTCCCCTAGGGTTCCCGGTTGGTGTCCTGGCATGTGAGGGGGACCAGTGCACTACGAATCCTGGCCCCTTCCACGAACAAATGCCTTGGATTTATTCGTTTTTGAGCTGGGCTCTTTCATTTCCCATTATCGCTGAAAAACAAAAACGCCCAGCTCACAAATTGTCGAATAAAACATGGACGTCTATTTTTTTCGAAAATACGGTTCGGTCCGCCCCTTCACGGACCCGTTCTCGGAGATAAACGCCCATGGAGATAGACGTTTTCATTCGATTATGCCCCTCCACATCTTTTTTGAGATACAGCCACCAGAACTGAAAGCAATACTCAAGGTGAGGTCGCACCATGGAGCGATACAGAGGCAATATAATATTCTTGATTTTATTTACCATCCCTTTCCTAATTATTCCTAGCATCCTGTTTGCTTTTTTGGCCACCACCACATATTAAGCAGAAGATTTCAGCATATTGTCTACAATGACACCTAAATCTTTGTCTTGGGTGCTGACTCACAAGATGTTTTAACATTTTCCTTATCTTATCATAATCACCCTTTTGAAAATTAAATGCTGCTACAGTAGATTTCCTTTTTGACCACTCCAGATATTAGCTCAAATTTGATCATGATATGATCATTGTTTCCCAGGGGACCCAACACCCCTATCATACTATGCCTTGTATTCCAAGGACTAGATCTAAAAATAGCTCACCCTTTTGTCAGTTCCTGGACCAGTTGCTCCAAGAAGCAGTCATTCAATATATCTAGGAATTTTATCTCCATAGCACTCCCTGGTGTAACATTTATTCAGTCATTATTGGGGTAATTGCAATCACCCATTATTACAGAGTTGCCCAATTTGCAAGCTTTCCTAATTTCTGTAAACATTTCTTCATCTGTCTGTTCGTTCTGTCCTGGTGGAAGGTAGTACACTCCTACCAGTATACTCCTTCCCTTCACACATGGAATTTCTATTCATAAGGATTCCATGCTGTTATCTGTTTCATATAGAATGTTTATTTTGTTAGTCTCTTTAACATATAGTGCAACCCCCCCCCCCCTCCAATTTGATCCACTCTATCATTGCATAAATTGTACCATGCTAGCACAGTGTCTCATGGATTGTACTCCTTCCACCAGATCTCTGAAATGCCTATTGCAGTATATCTGTCTCTTCATTTAGTGCTATGTACTCTAACTTCCCCATCTTATTTTTTAGGTTTCTAGCATTTGTATAGAGACTCTTCAAATTGTTTTTATTTTCCTTGCATCTACAAGCTGCTTAGAAGTTGACAGGGATAATGTACATACTTTATTCTGCTCTCCCCTTGAACACTCCTGGCTTTCTTTCACCATTGTTGAAATCTCTTTATTGGGATTCCCTAAATATCTTGTTTTAATAGTATCCTTCAAGGATACTCTACAATGAACCATGTACTCCTGTGTGACTGTCAGCTCCCCCCCCCCCCCCCTCCATTTTAGTTTAAAAGCTACTCTATCTCCTTTTAAAATGTTAGTGTCAGCAGCCTTGTTCCATCCCAGTTACAGTGGAGTCCATCCCTTTGGAATAGGCTCTCCCTTTCCCAAACAAATCTAAATCCCTCATCCCTGCACCGTCTCAATCATGCATTGAGACTTCAGAGCTCTGCTTGCCTCTTGGGTCCTGCATGTCCAGTTGTGCATTTTTGCAGGCTTGCAGTGGGAGGAGAGGTGATTGTTGGGTCTAGTTATAAAACTCTCAGTAGACCAGCAGAGGATACAAATACTCCTAAAGCCTATCAACTGCAAATATATTCGTTCACTTCTGAATTCTCTATCGTGATATTGCTACCACTCTTACACTGTTGTAGATCAATGGAGGAAAAGCCTCAACAGACTCCTCTGTCCTTGGCTCAAAAGCCTTCAACTGTATCGAGCACTTGCTGTCATCACAGTAATGAATTGCAGTAGCGAAACAGTTGCACGGACCACGGACCCTGAAGAAGGATTTGAAACCTTGGCCATTGTCAGCCGTGGCAAGGAAGAGAGACTGTGCCACTGCAAAGATAGGTTTCTGTATTTCTGCAATACTTGAAAATTGAAAAGATTAAAAATTTGAAAAATTGAAAAGGCAGTAAAGACCTATGGAGGACAGCAAGTTCTCCATACAGTTGAAGGCTTTGAGCCGAGGACAGAGGTGTCTGTTGAGGCTTTTCCTCTATTTATTTATTATTTATTTATTTAGATTTTGCTCACATCTTTTTCAGTAGTAGCTCAAGGTGAGTTACATTCAGGTACACTGGATATTTCTCTGTCCCAGGAGGGCTCACAATCTAAGTTTGTATCTGAGGCAATGGAGATCTACTTTTGCACCATAAATAGAATCCACTTAAGCGTGAGTACTTGCACCAGTCGTAGAGCTAACCTAAATGCTCACACCCGAGTTCCAGTGCTAGAATGCATAACAAAGCATTCTATAATTTACACACCTGTGTGTGCTCTGCCTATGCTCCTCCCAGACCCTGTCCCTGTGTATGACCACCAGCAAACTATACAGTATTGATGATATGTGAATAGTTACAGAACAGCAATTAAATGGATTATTGCATGTACAAAGATTAGGGGACGCTCAAGGAAGTTACTTTTAAAACGAACAGGAGGAAATATTTTTTCATTCAATGAATATTTAATCTCTAGAACTCGTCGCCAGAGGATGTGGTATCAGCGGGTAGTGTATCTGGATTTTAAAAAGGTTTGGACAAGTTCCTGGAGGAAAAGTCCAAAGTCTGCTGTTGAGATAGACATGGGGAAAACCACTGCTGTCCCTGAGATCAGTAATATGAATCTTGCTACTATTTGGGATTCTGGCTTTCACCTTTTTCAGCGCTGTGCTGGTTCGATGCCGAATCAATGCCAGCTATGTATAAGGGTTGCTGCTTGTTGTCTGCTGTTCTTTCTTCGTTGTTGAATATATTTTAAAGACGGCGCAAAATTATAAATTAAATATATAAAAAAGGTTGAGGCAAATGATTAATCCACACTTAGTGCTGCAGATCTGAAATAGCCAGAGGTTATAAGAGATCACATAGCCTATCTACTTTGGAGTATGATGCCTCAATGCTGCACTTATTTTATTGACTTGACACACTATACATAATTGTTGTTTACTATTTGAGTAGGTTTATTTGTTTTTTCACCATTGATGCTCATTAATAACACTTCCTTTTGCTGTTCTTTTTGTTTAGGAGTGTTGTGTTTTTTTCCTTATTTTTTGATAGACTATTTGGGATTCTGGTACTTGTGGACTAAATTGTCAATGCTGGAAGCAGGATACTGGGTTTGATGGACCATTGGTCTGATGCAGTCCGCCAAATTCTATATTGTGTGGCTAGCGTTCTGCACTAAAATCTAAGTATAATACATAATAACATGCGTAACTTAATTGGCTTAACAAGCTAATCAACATTAATAGCACCTAACAAGCAATAATGAGCACTATTTGGCAATAATTTGAATTGATGCACACAAATTGCTAAGTGTATTCTACAATAAATTACACCTAAATTCTTTTTTTTAGTTCAAGTGTATTTATTAACTTTTCAAAAAATATAATCAAGTATACAAAGTACAAAAACAAAAGTAAGCAATCATATACATGATATGTAGAAAGTTTCAAACATTGCATCTTTATATATGCAGTGCCATTACAAATGATTAGAAATGATAAGTTACACAGGTTTACTTTATCGTAACATCATACAAAGGAAACAGTAATATCCAAAATATCAAACAATTTCTTCAACTTAATTTTGACAGAATTTGACTACTTGGTCCCATGTTTTGAGAAACAAATGCATGGAATTATTACATTCGGCTAATATTTTTTCATATTTAAGAATCATACATACATACACTAGCCCACCAAAAACAAAAAAAGACCAATTTAAAATTCTTCCAATTCTTTATAATAGTGAAAAATGCTATGGCCAAAAGTGTGTCAAACAATTTATAGTTACATTTATGACCTGCTTGCTTTAATCCTGCAGAGTGAAATATCATATGCTGAAATGTAAAACTACACCTAAATTCTAATATGTGCAGTTCAAAAGGAGTGTGGTCATGGGCAGGGAAATAGGCATTTCATGGGCATTCCTAAATTTACACATGTAGTTACGGATTATGGCCCTGTGTGTATAAATCTAGATACTGGGATTTACACCACATTTTTGTTGGTGTTTTAGGCACTGAGATAGCGACTAAGTGTATTTTATATACTACACCTAAATCTAGGTGCCACTTACTACTACTACTACTACTATTAAACATTTCTATAGAATACGCTTAGGTGGAAATGTTTACCATGTGGATTTCTTAGGTGCCTTATATAAAATCTGGCCCTGTATGGCTATTCTTATGTTCTTATGTGATAGTATTCTAAACATTTAAAAGTATAACCTACTTTCTAAATTTACCCCCCTATATGGAGTCAAACCTTTTTGCAAACAGGACTTTATAGTGGCCTGTATTTTTATCACTATTCAGCTTCGCGCACACACATGCACACAGCTGATGCAGTATTTCAAAGGGGTTATTCTAAGTTGCAGCCTGTCTGTCATCACACGTGTTACAAATCACTGTGCCTCGTCTAGGTGCTGTTCAATGGTGCTAAAAATAGACTGCTGGTCTGTTCCGCTCCTGAGCTATAGGAGAACCAGTCTAAAGGAGTTATGAAAACTAAAATCAGATTCCTCATCGTGGATGAGTGACAACTTTCAGTCAGTGCACATGTACATTGTATAGACCATTTATTTATCATATACATTTATTATTTAGACAAGCTTAGCACCAGCATTGACATTTTGTTGGAATTTCTGAACAGCTGTCCGTTGGCCCCATATCCTTTAGCTTTGCAAATTTCGTTCAGTTTACGTTGGATTATTCTGCTCCTTGATCACAATATTGAACTCAAGCAGGCCGATCTCTAGACTAATAGCATTGAAATGATCACATAAGAACATAAGAATTGCCCTATTGAATCAGACCAAAGGTCCATCAAGTTCAATATCCTGTTTCCAGCAGTGCCCAATCCAGGTCACAAGTATCTGGCAGAATCCCAAAAAGTAGATGCCTACCTTAACAGCAGTTTAGGAATTGGTCCAAACCTTTTTGTTTTTAAACTCAAGCCTGAGTGGAAAAAAAAAACATTTCTCCTGTTTGTTTTAAATATGAAACTTAGTAACTTCATATTCTCCAGATTCTGTACATTTTGGAAGAGCAATCAATTAGCCTTTACCCATTCCTCTCCACATATGATTTTACATACTTCTGTCATATCTCCCCTCAGCCGTCTCTTCTTTGATGCCTAATGTTTTTAGCCTTTCCTCATAGGGTAGCCATTCCATCTCTTTTAACATTTTGCCCCTTTTCTTTGTACTTTTTCTATGTCTTCTGTATATTTTTTGAATTGCAGACAATACTCAAGGTGCTGTTGCCCCATGGAGAGAGGAGAAAACAGAAGAACAGTCCTCCACAAAAAATCAGAAGGCACAACACAGTGGAGATGGCAAAAAGGCAATAAGGTCTATATTACAAATCTTCACTCAACACAGGACAAAATAACAAATGGCTCGCGAATTGAAATAAATGAAACAGACTCCTGAGGAAGGCACTTAAGCCGAAACACAGCCCGTGTCAAGTCAAGTGAAGATTTGTAATAAAGACCTTACTGCCGTTTGCCATCTCCACTGTGTTGTTCCTCCTCGAGCATGGGAGGGACATGAGCATGGCTGCCACTTACACCCACAGAACACAGAAAGTTACATGCACTGTTGACATATTTGGGCACCCGCAATTATACTCGATCTATAGCTAGTGTAACTTCAGGCATCTAAATGTTAGATGCCCAGTTATGCCAGTATGGAATCTGTGTGCCCAGAAACCTTTATACAGTAGGCTCTCACTGTGCGGCATCAGGGCACCTAAAAGGAGGGGATTCACTTATAGAACTGCCTTCCAGATACTTGTGGGGGTTTTTTCTTACATTTGTACCCCACGCTTTCCCACTCATAGCAGGTTCAATGCAGCTTACATATTATATACAAGTACTTATTTGTACCTGGGGCAATGGAGGGTTAAGTGACTTGCCCAGAGTCCCACTGTGCCTGCAGTGGGAATTGAACCCAGTTCCCCAGGACCAAAGTCCACCACTCTAACCACTAGGCCACTCCTCCACTATCAATGGAATAGTTCATATGAGATGAGAGTCAAATTACATCACTCAACCTTGACATGAGGGTGCCAGTTCACTCATTTACTCCCTAAAAGTTATATCTGAAATCAATATTCTACAAAACGTCAATGAGCGGTTACAGTTCATTTAAATGGACACAGGTAGCTGGCTGACTCTAAGGGGAGGATGTTATCAATGTGGGCTGTCTTTAAGATGGATTATTTTACCACACATTGTACTATTTTATGCAATAAGACCCTGTGTTAAAATAACCAGATGTGGTAAAATAACCCAACTTAATAGTAGTGCTAGTTGCTAACTTCCCCCCTTAATGGTAGCTCCTGATTTGCACAGTACAAGATGGAAAACTCCGGTAGAGATCATTTGTCATGGGTCAGATCTAACACAAGCTCTTGCTAATTTTAAATCTGCACTAGGCGTGACCAAGATTTCATTGTTTTCATATTGGAAATATAAATTCAGGCAGTGAAGGGCTTATAGGCACTGAACTAAGGTGCGCTGCCCCAGCATGATAAATGACCCCCTCTCCTTCCTTCCTAATAGGGGCTCATGGTTTGCTGGCAGTTTAGTTCTGTTGCAGAAATAATGCCACAGTTCTTAAGAAGGGCATCTTGTTACTTTCTCTCTCTCTCTGCTCCTATGTTCTCTCTATCACTACTACCCAACAAGATCTCCAGCTCTGTTCCCACACTCAGCAAAACCCCCATAATTCTCTTTGCCATCTCCAGTTCTCACTCCCTCCACCAAACTCCCAGTTCTCTCTCTACCCTCCTCAGGTTTCTCCCTTCCCTCCCAGGAAGACCCCCAGTTCTCTGTCTTCCCAAACACTCTCTCTCTCTTTTTCTTTTTCTGCACCCCCTGAGTTCTCTACTCCTATCCACGACCCACCTCTCCAGTTCTTTCCCTCTGTCCCCTCTAGGCAAACACACCCAACTTTCTCTTTCCATCACTCGACAGGGCAGGCATTAGGCAGAACTCAGCAGTCACCTAGGACAGCAGCTTCTAGGGGTACCAAAAGGGCCCCTGATATCAATGCAAAATTATGAGGGGTACTTTTACTAAGCCACACTAGAAAGTGGCCAGCGCTGCTATCAGCACATGGGTTTACAGCATGCTGCGTCCACTTGTAGCATGGCAGTAAAATGGCCGCATTTGCTATACCCTCCATTAATGGCCACATGCTAACTTCCTAGTTAATGCATGTCCACTACTGTGGGAGCCCTTACTGCCACCTATTTACTTGGTGGTACGCGCTTCCGCGCTCCTCCTGTGGTAATCTGGCAGTGCGCTGCAATGTGCCTGCCCTACATGATTAGCACAGGACACACCTACTTTCCATTCATGGCTATGCCTCCCGTGCTTAAAAATAAAAAAAAATATTTGTCAGTGTGGGATTAGCGTGCACTGAGCAGAACACTATCACGGGATGCCTCAGCACGTCCCAGGTAGTGCTCTTTAGCACACGGTAGCCACACGCTAGTGCTACCTTGGCTTAGTAAAAGGGCCCCTAAATCTTGACAACCACAAAGAAAGAATAGGAGGTACTTTTACCAGCACGGAGGCTGGGCCATTTTCATTTCTATCTATGTAGACTCCTGAAGAAGGAACTGTGTGTTCCAAAACAGGGTACCTTGTTGAGTCATCCTCCAATAAAGACCATTGTTTGACGTTTCCTGTCCCTGGTCTGTTTTGAAGCACATGACTCTGTTCCCACTCCTTGTTCTTCTCCATTTTCAAATAACCTATACACCGAAATTATTCTGGGATGGGTGATGTTAGAGTGTTCATGACTTCTGAGAGAGCCAAAGGGCCTAAAAGTTAATTGGAGAGGCACAAGCTGAAGGTTTTCCTAGAGCATCTATTACCTTTGTATCAGCACTGCCACCAGGACACCAAAACCAGCTTTTTCTGTGCTTTTCATCCCTTACCCCACTCCTGCATTCCCCTCCTGCCTGCTTTCTCCCTCTCCAAAGCACTAAACACCAGCTTTTCTTTCTGCTTCTGCCTCTCCCAGGGCACATACCCCTGGCTTGCTTCCCTCCCCCTTAGCACACAATAACAATTTGCTCTGTCCCATAATGCCACTCATCCACCAAAAGAAGGAGAGGAGAGAATCTGAATTTCAGGCCACATTCTCCTCCTCTGCTATCTACAGTCAATGTAGTTTAAATCAACAGTAAGGCCAGCATGGCAGAGGAGTACAATGCAGCCTGGGACATGGCAAAGTGGAATTATTTTTCAGGGGGTGGGGAGAAGGGATGCTGAACCATACAAGCTGCTACTGTTTCGGCCTGTGCAGAATTCTGTACAAGAGAGGAAATTCTGCACAAATTTGGCATTAATTCCCTCAGGAGTAAAATGATAAATAGTAATACTAGTAGTAGGATGAGGGGTTGACAGAGAGCAGGATATTGGGCCCAGCAAAGACCATGGGGACCTTAACAGAGAAATGAAGAGATGACAAACTCAAGTCTGTCTGACTGCTAAAGAAAGTTTAATACAGTTGTGTGCAAATGTTTAAGCACCCTTGGCCAAAGTGTATGCTTCAATAAATCCTAAAGTGAACAGAGCCTGGCATCTCTGCTGAGCTAAACACAGCATTTTTCTGCAAGTTTCAGTGGAGAACTGTTATTTGTTTTTTGATTTTAGCAGGCTGAATATAATAAAATGGTGATTTTGTCAGTTACAATAGTATGGATGCCCTTCCTATTGTCTTTACCACTTTAAATAAAATTATTTATAAGGACCATAACGCTGATTCACTAATTTAACTTTCAATTAAGCAGGTAAAGATAATTCCATGGTAGAACAAATACTCTGACCTTTTCATCCTGTAAGCTTATGATTGTTGTTCTCTCTACCTTCTCTAAGCAGCTGTCTAAGCATTTTAAATGAAGGCAATTCACTCTTACAAAGCAGCAGAAAGTTAAACAAAAAAAATCACTAAGTGGTCCTTTTACAATGCCGCGGTAGAGCTACTGTGGCGTTGGCATGCACCAATCCGGCAATCCCACTGGCCCACTGCAGGAGCCAGCGGTAGTGCCATCCCCAGCAAGCCCCATTTCCGGGGCAATAGAAATATTTTTAATTTTTACCACCGGGTTAGTGTGGGAGCCCTTACCACCTCCTAAATAAGAGGCGGTAAGGGCTCCCCCAGGATATGGCCACATGGTAAGTTTGTACTTACCGTACAGCCATTTCCTTATTTAAAAAAAGAAAAACCCAGCTGCCTCAGCGTGCAGCAAATCCATGTGCCAACGCCTCTGCAGGGTCCCTTTTACTTTACTGCAGCTCAGTAAAAGGGTCCCTAAATGCTTCCAACTAGCAATTTCAATTGTCAAAAATAATGTTTAATAATACTTGTTATACTAAACAATCCAACAGAGGCCAAGGCAATGGACATAAAATTGTCAAAAAGACAGAAAGGAACACCAATGATTTTTATTTTGACAGAACAGACACGAGATCAACCATCCTATAAAATAAGTAAATTATGAAGGTAAAATAGAAAACAGGAGCACAACCACTATCCTACAAACCACTCTCCAACATAATACCAAACGTTGTCTGAAATAGTTGTGTCTTTAACAATTTTTAAAAAGAAAGCTCCTCACAAATTTGCAAAGGATTCCAGGGGACCAATGATAGATAGATAGAATTGTTGAAGTCAAGGTAACATCTGGAAACCCGAGAAAACTCTCTGATAAAACTCCCAAAAAATGGGCCAGATCTGTAAATAGAACTCACAGATCCTGCTGAAAAGTTTAGCTGACAGTGGAGCAGTTGTCCACAAGACCAGGAGAGAATTGTTGGTAGGAAAATGTTTATATGATTTTGTGAGGGGTTTTATAGAGCACTGCCCCTCACCCTTAAGAATAGTCCCTCAGCCTGAACTACTTTAAGAATACTAGTCCTGCCCCGGGAGAAAGTGAACCAGGAAGGGTGGGGTACTACCCCTCACCCTTAAGAACAGTCCCACAGATAACCTGAGCCACCTTAAGAACACTAGTGCCACCCTGGGAGGAAGTGAGCAGGGAAGGGTGGGGTCGGAACCAGGAAGTATAAAGGACAGGGCCAGACTGAGGTTAAGGATGCCCAGGGAAGGAAGACTCAAAGCCCCAGCATATGTCACTACAACAGATGTTTAATGACTGTGACCTGGCTAAGGTAAGCCACTTTTGCTTCTTAACTGAGACTTACAAGCCTTGCTTTGAAGTCTGGCAGGAAGCCAGGCCTAAGACTCAGAAAAGAACTGAGAACTTACAGGCTGTGTTTGGAGTGTGGCATACCCAGCAGCTACAGACTGTATTTTGGGTCTGCTAGCCAGAGCCCACTTAAGACTGTGTTATTAAACCACAGATGTTTTTCCACCTTATGTTCCTGGGCCAGGATTCTGTTAAATAAACTGGTGTTTTGTTTATATCCCCTTTGTCCGGCTGTGTTATTTCACCGGCCCACCCGCAACCCACACTCAGGGTATCACAGATCTCATCATAAAAGTCATTGTCTGAAGCATTCAAAGAAAACCTTGATAAAACTTAGAATAGAATGTCTTCAACTGATGAAAAGAAAATTGAACTTCCTGATCACAACCACACAATACATTTGGAGAAAAAAAAAGGTGAAACATTTGAAGAAAAGAACACCTTGACAATATTTAAGACTTGGGATTAACTAAATATTAAAGCTAATGTACCTCAGTCTTTCTAAATAAAAAGCAGAAATGTTTCACTAAAATACCCAGGCAACAGATGGGTACATGTGTGTGCACTTTTAATCAGAGATTGAACATATACAGGGCAGGTTTATAAAGTACGCTCTCACAGTTATGTGATTACATGTGCATTTCACTAGAATAGAGAATAGTGGCATATACATGCAGATGTGTGCACAAACATGGATAATGCCAAAATTCTGCCTCAGCTCTCTTCTGTGTGTATTTTACAGATGGACGCACACATAGGCAGAGTCGAGTGGAGCATGGGCAGGCCTTGCTCTTACAATACTGTATGTTATGCATGTATCTTCAGCACTTAGGTGTACACACTTACTGCAGCTCTATGGCAGCTCACACCTAACTTATTGGTGCATATATTCATAGTTACAAAAATCCTATATAATAAAAAGCACTTCCAACGTTCTGAAGCTGACTCCGTGAAAGTAAAGCCTTGAATCATTCGTGCTCCTGCTGTACCCATCTCCTGAAATGACGTCACATACTTCCGTGTTCGTAAAGACCAATCACTGGAAGGGAACGCTGCAGAGTTGCCAAGCAACAGAACACGACGTCACACGCATGATGGTGTCGTCGTCCCTCCCTTCCTCCCTCCCTCTCTTCCAGTTCCAGGCCCCCTACCTCCAAATTTTAAAAGTCATCTTCACTTACGAAATCGGGTTTACGGCAGCCAGCGGTAAAAGGCATGCAGGCTCAACCCTTCTCTCTCTCTCAGCTCTGGTCACGCCCTTGCAGAAACAGGAAATGAGGGCGAGGTGGGAGGGAGGGAGGGGGGGACGACCCTGGAACTCGGTGGGAGGGAGGGAGGTAGGGGATGACCCTGGAACTCGGAGGGAGGGAGGGAGGGGACGGACGACCCTGGAACTCGGAGGGAGGGAGGGAGGGGACGGACGACCCTGGAACTTGGAGGGAGGGGACGACCCTGGAACTCGGAGGGAGGGAGGGAGGGGGATGACCCTGGAACTGGGAGGAAGGGAGGCCCATGGCACACACTCTCATTCTCACACACACACACACATTCTCTCTCTCTCTCACACACACACTCGCACATTCACTCTCCCTCTCTCTCTCACACAGTCAACCTCAAACATACACACTCCGAGGAAAACCTTGCTAGCGCCTGTTTCATTTGTGTCAGAAATGGGCCTTTTTTTACTAGTGTTCTATAAAGAAGAGTAGTGCCTATATTCCCTTATAAAATAGACTCTGATCAGTGGCTCTTTGGGCACCTATTTATGGGCACTTGTTAATAGAATTGCCCCCATAGTGGTATACCATGAAGGATAAGATGGTATATTTTTATTGACTTATTTTATGTTAATATTAGTATTACTATTTATTTATTTATTATTAGTATCACTATTTATAATACTTCAATAAAAAAACACTCTGGTAACTCCCAAGTCAGTGTTTTACATAAAACATTTTAGCTGTTTCAAACACATTATGATTTTCCAGGTCTAGTCTATATATCACAGCTACAAAGTAAGTCAGAAATGCGTCCACACTTTGAGTATTGCATTCAGATCTGGTCGCTGTATCTCAAAAAAGATATAGCAGAATTAGGAAAGTTTCAAAGAAGAGCAAACAAAATGATAAAGGGGATGGAACTCCTCTTGTATGAGGAAAGGCTAAAGAGGTTAGGGCTCTTCAGCTTGGAAAAGAGACGGGAGATATGATTCAGGTCTACAAAATCCTGAGTGGTGTAGAACGAATAGAAGTAAATCGATTTTTTTCCTCATTCCAAAAGTACAAAGACTAGGGGACACTCAAGGAAAATAGATGGAAATACTTTTAAAACAAATGGCAATATTTTTTCACTCAATGAATAGTTAAGCTCTGGAACTATTTGCTGGAGGATGTGGTAACAGCAGTTAGTGTATCTATGTTTAAAAAATTTTTATTCAAATTCCTGGAGGAAAAGTCCATAGGCTACTATTGAGACATGGGAAGCAACTGCTTGCCCTCAAATTTGTAGTTTTGCCTTGATTTGGGTTTCTGTCAGGTACTTGTGACCTGGCTTGGCCGCTGTTTGGAAAACAGGATACTGGGCTAGATGGACCATTGATCTGACCCAGTACAACTACTCTTATGTTCTTATATCACTCAGTCAGAGGCATGTGGCTGCACTTGGTAATATGTGATATTCAATCATAAGGCAAGGGTTGATATTTAAAGACATGGTAATTTACTAAAAAAAAAAAAAATGGTCCAAGGTTGGAGGCAGCGGAGAGTTCCATTTTCTACTCCAGCTGTAATGGGAAAAAGGAGGCAGGGCAAAAATATTCCAGATGTCACAAAAGGTTCCAAATCTTTGACCTGGTATGATCCATCAGAAAATCACTACTAACTCTAAGCAGTGAAAATTCATCTGTTCTGAAGAGAGTTTGGGTACAGATTCCTTGGACCAACCATTACAAGCTAAACCTATCCCTAAAATGATGAAAAAGGGGCTCTCTCCACACACGAGAACACACAACTTATACCACGAGAGGCCAAATAGACACGGTTACTTTCTGGCAACAGATATACAACGATTGGACAGCACAAACGGAATCCATATATTACCTCTCAGAATGGGACAAAAGATGCAGACACATACTGACACCATGGTTCAATGAAGAACTGAAAAAACTAAAAACACAATCTAGGAAACTGGAACGCGCATGGAAAAAAAACAAAAGACGAACACACACTCAATGCATGGAAACAACTACAAAGGAAATACAAATACGCAATAAGACAGACCAAAAGGTCATACTACAAAACTAAAATTGGGCCGGACTACAAAAACATGAAGAAACTATACCATTTCGTGAACAAACTACTAGACACAACGCTGGTCACCACAACCAACACTGACATCCCATCTGCAGACAACATTGCTAAATATTTCAATGAAAAAATCGTAAACCTACGCAAAACCCTACCTCAGAACAACATGGACATAGAAAACTTCATTAATGGTCTAGACCCAACCCCTGGTGAATACCCTGCTGATCGAATATGGTCCAGTTTTGCCCTTCTCAGCACTGACACAGTCACCCAAGCGATTAAAACAATACTCCAACAGCCATTGTCAACTGGACACCTGCCCCAGCTACCTAATACGATCTGCCCCCCGCCGCTTCATAATAGATCTTACATCCCACTTAAACTTCATGCTTCAACAGGGTATCTACCCTAAAGAAAAAGGCAACATCCTGCTCACCCCAATACCAAAAGACACCAAGAGAAAAAACAAACGACATTACCAACTACCGCCCAGTAGCATCTATCCCATTAGTAGTCAAACTAATGGAAGGACTGCTGACCAAACAACTCAGTGACTACATACACAAATTCACTATACTACATGAGTCACAATCAGGATTTTCACCCCTACACAGCACCGAAACAGTACTACTCACTCTCCTAAACAAATTCAAGAAGGAAACAGCAATAGGCAAGAGCATTCTCCTCCTTCAATTTGACATGTCAAGTGCGTTCCACATGGTTAACCATAACATACTGCTAAAACTCCTAGAATACTTCGGAATCAGTGGTGGCACTCTTAATTGGATTAAGGGTTTCCTAACCACAAGAACATATCAAGTGAAATCAAAAACAAATATATTGTCACCGTGGAAACCAGGCTGCGGAGTACCGCAAGGATCACCACTATCTTCGATCTTTTTCAACCTCATGATGACTCCACTAGCCAAGACCTTATCCACCCAAGGCCTTAACCCATTTATCTACGCTGATGACGTCAGATTATACATCCCCTTCAAACATGATCTGGCAGAAATCACCAACGAAATCAAGCTAAGCTTAAACATCATGAACTCATAGGCAAATGCGTTCCAACTAAAACTCAATACTGAAAAAACACACTGTCTCATCATCTCATCCCAATACACCCTCCCTATCTCAGACAGTCTGAAAATTCTTGGAGTAACAATTGACCGTAACCTATCACTAGAGACCCAAGTGAATTCCACCTTAAAGAAAATGTTTTTCTCAATGTGGAAACTCAAACGCGTGAAACCATTCTTCCCGAGGGAAATATTTCGTAACATGGTACAGTCAATGGTACTAAGCCATGCAGATTACTGTAATGGAATCTGTGCGGGATGCAAGGATCAAATCATAAAGACCGCCCAAAACACAGTAGCCAGGCTTGTATTTGGAAAAACACGTTTTGACAGCGCCAAACCACTCCGAAAAAACTGCATTGACTACCAATCAAAGAACGTATCACTTTCAAAATCTGCACAACTGTCCATAAAATTATCTACAGCAAGGCACCGGGATACATGACAGACCTTATCGACCTGCCAACCAGGAACACCACAAAATCTGCACGATCATACCTAAACCTCCACTACACAAGCAGCAAAGGACTCGAATACAAATCCACCTATGCATCTAGCTTTTCCTAAGTGCACATTACCAAAAGCAGTAAAAACTACGCCCAACCACCTAAATTTTCGGAGAGCACTAAAGACAGACCTGTTCAGAAGAGTATACCCCACCAACCCAACATAAGAATACCTGGACACTTGCGACACAATGTAAACAAAGACCATAATGGACATTACCGGACTCTTCTTCCCCCTTTCCCTCCCTAAGTTCCCCCCAATTGTACCTACCATACATGTACCTCATTCTACCACAATATCACTTTGTATTCATTCATACTATGTATTTGTTCAGACCGGAATCGGCTAACACCGCTAACGGTTATATGTAAGCCACATTGAGCCTGCAAAAGGTGGGAAAATATGGGATACAAATGTAACAAATAATCATAATAATAAATAATAATAATAATTAAACCATAATATAATTACTTATGTATTTATTTATTTATTGGGATTTATTAACCGCCTTTATGAAGAGATAAATCTTATGACATAAATCTTCCAGGTGCTTGACATGCATGCTACTACGTTAATCTGATCAAATATCTGCATCTATCAATTTTAGGTTATCAGACCACACCTACTTCAAATGCCTCACCCTCTGATACAAAGACAATCCTCATTCATATCTTGAACAAGATACTTTGGAGGCTAGATACTAAGCTGCAGTAAAATATCAAATTTTATCACAGCTTAGTATACCACAGGAGTCACTAACCTGGGGTAACTCAGTACAGCAGGGTTAGTAACTCCCATGATAATGGAATAATGCAACTTGCAAACAACCTCATAAGCTATGTTTTTCTGCTTCCTGGGAGCATTGGGCTGCCATCTTAAAAAGACTAGAACATTATTAGCATTCAGCGCAGACCTCCCTCCTCGTCTTTCTTCCCCTCCTCCAGCAAAGACTGTCCCCTGAAGATAATCTCCACAGAGTCCCCCCCCCCAAGACAGTTTTTAAACCCACACAGACCACACCCCCAACTCTGGTTTCCTTGGACCCTAGTCAATGACCTCCCTGCACAGAATCCCCCTTCCCACATCCTAAGCCCCCCTCCAATCTCTGATGGACTAGGGGGTGCAGGGTAGGAGGGATTCTCAGTCATGTCTACTCCATATTACTCTGGGTTCGAAATGATGTCTCTTGATGCCTACCAATAGTTAGGCAGTATGGTAGCTTGACCCCTAGTGATAATACCTCAAGATTACCACTTACATGGCAACTTATATGGCAGCTTGAACTCTAGTGTTAGTACCATGAGACTACTGCTAGGTGACATTTTGAACCCACAGCCACATAGAGTAGGAGTGAGAAGGGATTTACTCCTGCTCTGCACCCACTAGACTATCAAGGATCAGAGAGATTGGCCCTGAACCTTATAATTGGAGGACAGGTAGGGGGAGAGGGGTATTGACTGGGGGTCCAGGGCAGAGGGGCTTGGACTGGGGGTTTAAAAAGTGTCTTCAGGGAGTGGGAGTATATTTGTGGGGAGTCTTTGTTGGAGGGAGGTGTCTATGCAGAATGTCAATATTGCTCTGGCCCCTTTAAGATGGCACCATGAATATTGGGCTGTATGTTAGTGGCCTGATGTTTGTAGAGTGGAATGCATGCTGTGTTATTCAATTTGCCTAATAATAAGGTGTTTTGCAGGCATTTACATGCTTTGCATCTCATTATTATTATGTAGCCCACAGTGGCCTAAACTAATGTGTTCTAGTAAAATAATGCAGAAAGTTGCCATTTAATATACCTTAACAGGCACATATTGTGTGTTATTCCCTTAACTTTCCCCGTTTATCTCTAATAAGCAATTTTGGACTAAGCCTCCACTCATATGCCCCTTCACATACCACTGATCACCTTCTTGACTTAGTTTTCACCTCAAAGGCTGGACTTATAAGAACAAGCAAACTCAATCTGATTTCTGGGTCCTGGTCTGATCAGTTTTGGTGCTATTCCCTCTTAACTTACCTAACGAGTGGAGGCAACCTGTACAAAAGAAACACTCTTGGCAATTCCACTCCTTGAATATTGACATCCCATTATCCTAATGCCAGAATTTTCTACACTCAGCTCTGGATAAGGCTGCCCTATTAAAGGAATACACTATCCATATTAGACATGATCACCCTTCATATAATCTTAAATTACACTGCTAAAAAGGCAAGTCCACTAAGCAGAGAGGCAATGATGGAAAAATAAAACTTTCACCAATCTTGTCATCTGCAAGCAATACCAGCAAACATACAATAATTAGACCCAATATTACTCACATTTAATGCATTCAGAGGATACTCATTTCCATCAGCTCTTCACTACCTGAGTCTTCCTCACGCCTAATATGTTTGCTTCTCACTTTTTAGGTAAGATAGAAGACTTCCAAAATGAACTTCTCCTGGCATTATTGACCCTACCCAATTTTCTTCTGTCTTTCCCTTTTGTTCCCATCTCAACCACCTCTTCCCCATCTTAGTTAAAGCTCTCTGGATGCCTTCAACACGCTAACTCTATTCAGCCTAGAGAAAATTATTGTGACCACATGATGCTCCTCATCCACTCTTGATCAAATCCCTACATACTGTATCTATTATTATTATTATTATTATTATTACATTTGTACCCTGCGCTTTCCCACATAATGCAGGCTTAATGCGGCTTACATAGTAATTTGAAATACAAAGTTAATAGAATTTTAATAAAACAGTAGTAAAACAATGTAAAGTTGGGCTTAGTAGTGTATGATAAGTTGAGCTAGATAATATATGACTAGGATAAAAGAGGGTAGACAGGATAGGATAGTGAAATTTGGGACAAAGGGTAAGGAGGGATAAAATTAAGGAGAGATGGAAAGAGAAGGATGGGAGGTTGGTATTTAAGTCAGAACATAATTGGGGGTGGAAGTTGGCGAGATTAAGTTGGGGCATTTGGGTAGGCTTACTTAAAGAGATGAGCTTTCAGCATTTTTTCTAAAGGGCAAGAAGTTGTTTATTAATCGGATTGGTCTGGGTATAGCGTTCCAAAGCTGGCTGCCCAAAAAGGAGAAACTCTTCTCAACATGGGGAGGAGAAACACTTCTCAACATGGTGATAGCAGCTTCTCACAAAGCCTTGTTCCTGGTGTGTGGAATAAAGCTATGACTATGATTCATTCTACTTTCAAATAATCAAGCCTTGACCCACCAATCTCTATCATTACTGCCTAATTTCTAACCTAGCATTCATTGGTAAAGTCACTGAAAAAGCTGTGTCCCTACAGCTACTAGATTTCTTAATAAAACTAATACCTTCCACCAGGAATAGTTTGGTTAAAAGCCAGGACAAAGCTATGAATTGCTCTTTTTTACCAATGTGAATAAGATCTGTACTTACATTGATGGTGGCAAAGGTATCTGCTGTGTCCTGTTTGACATGAACAAAGCTTTGAGTTGGTGGCCATTCACCCTTGATAGCCAGAATCATTGGACCAGCATTAGGATAGCTCCATTCCTTTGTAAGTCAATGCATTTCTCAAGTGACTTGGGATTTCCACTTCTCTGCTTTATACCTTTTGACCTGTGGGTATCCCCATAGGGGCATCCTTCCTTCAATCTTGTTCAGCTTTCTTCTGTCTCCCCTTAACACTTTAATTCAAGGCTATGCAATACAAGTCTACTCATATGCAGTTAACATCCAATTAGTTTGCTCCCTGGACCTTCATGAGACATTTATCCTTCATACTTGGAGGGCTATCTTGAGGCTGTCACTTGCTGACTATTTCTGCACAGACTAAAATTTAATCCACAAAAAAAAAATCTCAAAGAAAATCTCTCTTGATCCTTTGCACCATCAGTCTACTTAAAGAAACAACTGACAATCCAGTTTTGCTAGATGACCACCTTATGTTTGCCCCTCAAACCCCAACCTTAATCAAGAAATGCATGTTCTCATTTCACAAACTATGCTCTGTGAAATGGTTTCTTGTCATAAATGATTTGCACACTGTGATCTATACCTTGATAATATTTCACCTTTATTACTGTAATTGACATTGGTCTGATCCACCCTTATATCAAACGTCTTCAAATTATTGAAAACACCGCTGTCTTCCTTCACATAGAACAGCATTACCTTCCTATTCAATCTTGGACTCTGTGTGTGTGTGTGTGTGTGTGTGTGTGTCTATTGTTTTTTTTTTTTTTTAATTATCTTTATTGGCATCAATGCAGTACATGTTAGAGTGTCTATTGTTTTTTACAGACTAACTTCTTCCTGTATCTCTTTCTCTTCTCCCTCACCTGTTTGCCTGTCATTCTCACTTTTTTTTTAGTCTAGCATCTTCATCTCTTCAACAGCTATCATTTCATATTTGTATGCAACGTGGAAGATGAGCTTTTTGCATATCCTCTCCTGATGAAGCAACGAAACAGTGAGAATTCTATGACTGTCAACAGAGACTGATTATGAGAGAGACTGAGTTTAACTACAATTTGTGAGACCTTTTGGATCTCTTTGATACTATATGAATACAGGACGTGCTTCATGGAAAACATATCATTTTTTTCTATGGATTAAGCTAAGGTCTTCTTTTCTTTTTGTAGTTTTGATATTGTTCTACATTGTCTTCCTTTTACATAGACTTTCTGCTTGATAATCATTCTTCCGAAAATATACACAAGATGTTGAGTTAGTTCAACAGTATTGCTTGTGCATTGTGACAATTGATTTGTTACTATACCATTCTCTGTTTTTTTTTTACTGCAGATTGTTTTTTTTTCTCTATTGTAGAGTTGTTTTCACTCTGCAGGTTTTTCGGAGGTGGTTGGTGGCCTGTGATGAAAGCCATTATAGGTGTGTCCACTGAGGTGGTACCCTTGGCTTGTGAGGCCTTTATTTACATCCTTCTGACCCACGGCTGCCACAGCGACAAATTGTCACCTTCCCCTCTCTCCCTCTCCCTCCTGTTATTCCTCTTTCCCTCCTCTGACACTAATTACTGTATTTTGTATTAATGTTGCTTAATAGACTATTGTATGCCACATTGAGCCTGCCCGTGGGTGGGAATAATGTGGGATATAAATGCCATAAATAAATAAATAAAATATATAATAAGTAACCTTTTCTATATGCACAACCAATGCAAAGAATTATTTAGAGCATAATTCTCATACGTTTCTTAGTTTATTGCTCTAAAGCAGATTTGTTAATTTTTTTGATATTTGTAAACTGCCTTGATATAATCTGCACATGTCACTTAACGCTCCATTATTGCTCCAAGTACAAAATTTAGATTGTGAGCCCACCACAGAAAAGCGGTATATGCAATCCATGACCCTTTATCAAATCAATTAAATATACAGACAAAAGAAATATGAGTTTAGCAACTCTAAATAAGCATTATGCATATATTGTAAGACAACATTCCTTCTATGATCTTTTGTTTAGTATGTACATCATTACAGTTAAAGATGTTTATAAGAAACTAGGCAAGAAATGGAGTCAGCTAGTGACTAATTTTATTTATTTCACTCTTGATATACTTTCCGTAGTACAAAGTGGTTTACATAGTACATTTGCTACTTACTCTGTCCTTACTATTGGCATTAACCAGTGGTAGGGCAGCTTTAAAATTACTGGATGATATCACAGCATGTTCTGATCTTATTGAGATTTCAATTTAATTGAAAATAAATAGAGAGAGAAAAAGGGATTTGGGCAATGGTTCCCAAACCTTGTCCTGGAGGCACCCCAATCAGGATTTCAGGATATCCACAATGAATATTCATGAGAGATTTGCATGCATTGCCTCCTCTAGGACTAGGTTTGGGGGTTCATGCTAATATCAGTGGCCAAAATTGTGAAGAATGATTCAAATGTTATTAGGAAGGACAGGTAGAGAGATCATACGAGTTTCCCAATAAGAAACTGGGCTATACTAAAATTATGCAGTTGGAATTATTGTTATTGTTTCAAAAAAGTAGCAGCTAAAGAGTTATTGGGGGGGGGGGGGGGGGAATCCCATGATCAAAACTTGCAGAGGAACAAAAAGTGTTATTTTAAAGTAAACCTTAGCCCTAAGTTCTCTATAATCAGCTAAACTGACTGAGAAGGGGGGGGGGTGTTTTTAATTCACAACTTCTTCCCAGTTTTCCAGGTTTTTAAAGTAGAGATTTTTAATGTTTGTATTCATAATCAAAATTCCAAGAATCTTGCTCCCCAGTTGCTGCACCTAATTGTACAACCGAGGCAGTTAGGGCTCCTTCCCACAGCCTATGAATGCTTTTAAAGCTAAACGAATTAAATTTGTTGCAGGACTTGCCGCAGCCGAGGATCTGATAAGTCAATAAGTCAATTAATCACATATTTTCCCATTGCCTGATTTTCATTATGACATTTTGTAATGACAGAACTTGGCTATTCAGTTCAATTTGCTTTTTTTTTTCATAAATAAGAACCTAACTCGGGAATTATTAGTTGCATTACATTTTAAGATTACACTGGCTTTTAAATGCTGTAGCTAGGACGGTTTAGCATTACCAACAGCGCTAATCTTTCCTAAGTAAGCTCCATAGATTCTCCTTCTTTTTCTTTTTAAATTAAATTACATAACGAAAATAAGACACATTCAGTCGTCTAATTTGTTCAATACTGCTCTTGTAAGTAGCATCGCAATGAAGTATCTTCATCAATAAATATCCCTGGTATGGACACCATTTGGTCTTGCATTATAAATGTGTGTGGGAAAAGAACCAGAGATATAGACTGAATATATACACGTTCAAGGAGAAACGCATACAAGTGGGCAGTCAACTCCTAGAAATAAAAACTGGTATAAACACAAATAATGCATAAGCAAACTGACTCACCAAGTTGTTGAAAATCAGTCATGCTATTTGAACTGCTGACTTCCATCACTGATTTTAATGTTCTTGAGAAGGTGAAGCCAAAATTTAAAGAGAACCAATCTGCTCGTTGAGTGTCTTAAGCGTATTTGCCAGCGTTATGTCCGTTTACTGATCTTTAGCTGATAGTCTATTCATTTTTTTTAATAGATAGCTTCAAAATGATTTGATACTCGTTTAAAAACAGCATAAAGTTCAAAAACTAGGCTCATATTACACCGCATTTAAAAATAGTTTACAATTAACCTTAAATGCATTTATAGGGAATGATAATGGGAAAATGTCTTCTGTGAGTACATGTGAATGCATAAGTGTTATTACATTACAAGTATATTTATACACACCTCTTTCATTTCGATCTGCTTCAAATTTGCGTGTTCATCAGTCTCCAAATTAAACGGCATAGTTAGAACGTTTGTAAGAAAACTCTTTTTAATTCCAAAAATCCATTCATTGTTTAGCGAAGTAGGCTACAGTTGGAGATTAAGTTATGCAAACTAACGGGAAAAGACAAGAACAAAAGGAAAGATTTGGTTTAGGGATTCTCACACTATTTTAAGTTTTGCAGTTTAAAATATATTTGCCTTATGTACTTGCATGACTAAAGAAAGTATCTATTGAAAGTTTGAGAGGGAGAGATACCGAGCGAATGTTGCGTATTTAAAGGACAATGTATTTAATAGGCTGAAGCAAGTTTGGTAGTTACAGATACTTTTACTAAGTTAGTGCAGTTTTCATAGTAGAAAATGCAAGGATCATTTGAAAATGCAAGGATCATTTCTGTTTTAACAAATCCGCCTGGGATCTACAGAGGGCTTTTCAATGTAAAACACGATTCTTTCAAAGACTTGGGTTCATATGGTTTGTATTTTCATTCAGTCTGGATTTTTACTACCTAGGGTGTCAAGGGTTTCTAAAGGTTGCCTTGCGTGTTTCCTGGTCTTTGGGACTCTTCAAGTAGAGGGTGCAGTACTGTTGCAAAGTCATCTAGTATTCCCTATATAAAATGGGCATCCTACTTCTAATTCCATAGCCCTTAAATACTTTGGACACGTACGACAGGACATAAAAAGGAGAAAGCAAAGCATTATAGGCAGCTCAGGCCCCGAAAACGCCTACACTTTTGCTTACCTCCCTTCTCTTGACGGGTCCTCAGACCAAGGAGGTTTACATGACGTTTCAGACACTGAGAGGTTTCTTTGGTTTTTTTTTACTAAAGGTTAGCTCGTCTTATTTGCAGCAGGGTCCAGAGAAACAAAATGGGCCCTGCTGCAGATAACCCGAGCTAATCTTTAGTAAAAGACCCCCTGAGCTCTCTCCCCTTTTTACTCAAAAAAATACACGGGATTCTCTAACTGCCAGATCATTACCCTTAAAGTTTGCAGAAGACTAAAGAAAGAAAACCAGAACACACTCACGTAAGACACTTGAAAACGCCTCTGCTCTTATTCCCTGTGTAATCCATCTAAATATATGACAAATTAAAAAAAAAAAAACAGGCAATACGGTTAGACAACACGGGACCTTTTTTTTCAAAGGGCTGCTATGGGGGAAAACAATGCTGAAAAATAATTAACATAATTCTCTCTCTCTCGAAACTTTATTGATAAGAAAGCAATATATAGATATGTAAAATACCAAGGACAGAACTGCAAAGAACTGAGAAGAGAATAACAAAGACAATCCTCTGTCTGTATCGCTGTCATTCTCTGTGCTCCTGGGTAAAGTGAGAAAGGCCGGCTGAAAAACTGTAGAAAATACAAATAATTATTTTTTTAACAAGGAGGGGGTAATTTATATATCAACTGGTGTAAGAAGTGCAGTAATTTAGCTTCTCACATTTTCATAGCAAGGAATTATAGTACAGCGATCTAATTATGAACAGAGGGAAATAGGTTTCAGATGTAGGGAAAAAAAAAAAAAAACAAGTGGCCAATCACAATAATTAACTTAAATTGGTATTCAAAGTCTAGTAATGCAATCATCAAGTGCGATTGATTTTGTGCGAATGTGAAGCTGTGTTTAAATCTCTTACTGTACCTCTGACCAAATTCAACTTTATGTGGTACCAGGGGGCAGTTACGGATTAGAGGAAAATGGGAGATAGTTATTGACCCATTTAGATCATTTTGGTGGAAATCTGACTTTTGACATATTTTCTTTTTTCATTCTGTTGGGGGGGGGGAGGAGTCCAACCATTTAAAAATAACTAATGGTGTACGCTCAATAATGTGCTGGCTCTTTCCAAATCTTCCCTTTCACCTCCTGCGGTACTGAAGTAGTCTAAATTTTTTTAAAAAATAAACATGTAATATATAGGCTTTCCACACTTAACAGCCCTTTCAAGAGGTCTCTGCAGATGGTTAGCTATTATTCATTCAGTTTTGCTAGTGAAAATAAGCATACTTTTTTTAAACTGTTTTCCTCTAGCAATAAGAGAACTTGCCAATCGTCTTTATCATTTCCTGGTCGCCCCCATGATGGAGATCGAGAAAAGGCCCGAGCCTATTGTTCTTAAATTCGAATATTTCTGATCTCCAGCCCAATGATTCAATTCAGTCCTATAATATTCGGGTTTCTGCTGTAGCCACTGTGCTGATAAACGTACACAACAGTTTGCATATGGGCCGAATCAGATCATAGACGGACCCTGTGCACAAAAATAATAGGCACACAGCAAACATGAAATATTTACGTTCTAGAGTATGCATTTTTAAGAATTCAGCCTCTGAGTGTAATTTTTAAAAAGGTTTGCTGTTATGTACAAGTCTTTTAAAAATACGACCCAGCTCCGTAAGCATGAACGGGTTTCCTCCAGACTGTCAAAGGGAAGTGGAGAAAACTGATGTGGGGATGGAAGGGGGGGGGGGGTGTTACTTGTCATAAATGTTATGTCATTTTGGACAATTCAATGTCATGGGTTTCGCCCCGTGTTTAAAGCTGCAGATACAACCTTTATCCGCCTGTGGAATTACACCAGCTGGGTTCTGGTTTCCAGTTCAAGAAGTTCACTCTTTACAATTAAAATGGAGATTCTCTGCCACTTTAATTCCACGGTTGGTACCGTTTTCATTACCCTTTCTATGGAGTTTTTCCTAATAGCCATGTTATCCCAATATCCCAATCTCCCACATTTCACTATGTCTTACATTCCCAGTCCCGAGTCCGACAACAGCATTCTGTATCTCCTGCAACTATTAAAGTAGATTATTTAAACGAATCAGAGGAAAATTTCCTGTATTTAAATTCAATATTTAAAGTGGGCGCAAACATCTCGACATTTTCATCCAAACATTTCTGCCCGCCTCTCGCTTCACTGTTCCATTTCTGTGATCAACACTTATTATCCCGCCGAGTTTTGAAAGAAGCCAGTAGAAGGCTTGAAAATCATGTTCTCCTTGAGAAATCGTATCTTTTTGATGGAAGAAAGGAGAGATGCTGTGTCAGAATTAAAGGAGCAGAAAGAACTTACCCGTATTTTTGAATTTTAGAAGTTAAAGAGATTATAAAGAAATCCCTGACACCGAAGAACGTGTTCATATATTTGTATTATTTAAAAGACACGTTTCTCTGATATGATATACAGGAAATATCTTCTTGGACAGCTGCAGTGCTTCGTTCTATTTTTCCCTCCTGAGTTTAGAAACAGACCAAAGAGGCCTTAGTCCTCTCCGTGTCTACTTTTAAGACACTTAATGTGGTTAATTATAAAATAAATAATAAATGTACAATAGATCAACCGTGCTTTAAGGAAGTAATTTGAAGAGCTTCATCAAGACCTACCATATTTTGCGACATAAGAACGTAAATTACAAATACAAAATAAGCACCTTATAGTAATCGAACTCCCGATAACATTTGTTGCACTTAATGTTATATAATAGGCAAAATACAGGTATTTGGTTATGGGTGTGCTATTGCCCCCTCCCCCCCCCAAAAAAAAAAATCACACACACACACACAAAACGTTCTGTTCTTGCCAATGCAATAAAATTGTTAAGAAATAAGGACCTTAAAAAGCATTTCTTTATATATTTGAATCTTACGAATTTTGTTGCAGCACAATAGAAGTGCAAGTATTGTACAGGAAAATCACTCTTGCCAATGTTTGTAAGATTATGCCAATCTTTAAACTGAAACTTTGATTTAGGGTTTTTTTTTTCAAACTAATATTTTAACATACATATACAAATACAACATAATCTTGTAGTCAGCATATAGAAGAGGTTCAATGTGGATAGCAATATACAAGAAGCTGAACAATCATCTGGGAATTACAGAACATCCTGGTGAGAATAGTACAAAACTGAGAGTGAAGTATTTCCTAAAAAGACAGGTCTTTAAACATTTTCTAAACACAAGATAGGAGCCTATTTTCCTTTTATTGACGGTACAGAATTCCAGATATGTACAACTTGATAACGGAAAGTAGAATAAAAAGCTCTTTTCAAAAGATAAGGTTTTGGATTTGGGGGGGAAAAAAGGAAGTTAAAGAGTTTATAGAAGATCTACAGATGTCCTTCTCCACAGAATATATGATACAACTTAAGATGGAGCTAAACAAACTATGGACCACTAATTGAAAAGCCTGAGTCCAACATACTTGTACCCAATCTTAGGTTCTAACATTTAAGGCGAATCTTGGCTTCAAATTAAAACGGATGCAGTTCATAAAGTCATAATTAAATGTATGTCATTTTCATTCGTTAGAAATGATAAAATACGAATTTAGTTTAAAGGCAATACAGTTTGTGAAATCAAAAGGAAGAAGGTTATTCTTAAATGTTGGGGATTGTTACCTGCTGGAATGAGTTTCTAAAGCGCGAGGATCCTAAAAAGAGAATTGCAAAATATCAGTGGCACCTCCATTCTCTAATGAGAGATATTCTGCCTGTTCACTTGTTATCTATGTTTAAGGAGGCCACAAAATCCCATGGGAATGTAATGGTGGCCTCTAAAAAGAAGGCTATCCTTCTGAGCAACCAGAAGCAACATGGAGAAAAGAAAACCTCACAAAAATGAATTTATGTACTTGAATTTATAAGGTATGCATCTTGTGAGACTTTGCCCTATTTTGTGTCCTGGGGGAAAAAAAAGTTTCAGACATCAAGTTGCCAGGTCTCAGCTGTGCAGAATTCACTGCCTTGGGTAAATCTCTTCCTAAAGTAAATGCTCAGCCTCATAAATGGTCAATATCTAAAAATATTCCAGAATAGTATTTTATCTCTCAGAATGTAGGAGCGATATTAGGTGATTATTGGCTTTTGGCTTGTCTGTAATTTTGGGGCGTTGAAGTAGCTTGGTGGTTAGAGCAGTGGGCTGGGAACCAGTAAAGGCCAGCTTTTTAATTCCCACTTCTACCAGTAACACTCCATGTGACCTTGGGCAAGTCTCTTAATCTTCCATTGTCTCAGTTAAAAACCCAAGACCTTGTTTACTAAGCATTTTTCCTGTAAACACAACATTTAGTAAACATACCTCCGTTGATTGTAAACCCTCTTGAGCAGGGGACTTCTCACTGCAACAGTAGTGGGCTTTGCATTGAAAAGGGAGCCCTTTAAAAGCTAAATCCTTATCATCTTCATTTCACAGAACAGTTTGTGCATTCTAACTTTTTTGGTTGCTTGAGAAAGGACAGGTTTTTCTTGTCTTCCAATACGAGTGTGTGTGTGGTGTGTGTGTGTGTGATATGGGTGTGTGTATCTATATTTTATATACATACACACACACACATACACCCTGTCTAATTTTTGTGCTTATTGGCAAAGAAGTATGAATTTCAGTCTCTGTATATATGATAATTTATTTAGGGCATTTCTTACCCAAAGTGCAATATTAAATCAATACTGTTTACGTTTTGAACAATGAGCAGATTCCATTGTTCGTAGACTTAAGTATAATATTGTCCTGTAAATTAAGATTTTACAGAATATCAAGAACAATCTGTTCCAACTTCCAAGACAAATTAAAACCTGTCTTCTTCCTTGGCCTTCTTTTTTTTTTTTTACACCAATGCACAATCTAATTTCTAAAGAAAACAAATTTCGTGTGAAAGATTTAATAATGTTTATTTTCTCCATCCTATTAGAACAAATGTCTCTAGACTCACCACAAGGAAACTAATACATTGAATTATAATGAAGAAATCCCGCCTGGCCTGTATTGCCCTTCACAGAAATATGACCTTTAAACAACGTTATATAAATTATGCAAATGTAAGTAATTACTTAAGTTATGCGCTTTAAAATGATTATGGTATCATGAAAAAATAAAAAAAAATACATTCTACAATATACTGACATTTCATCATTATGCGTGAGTCGTAAACACCAGTTTCTGAGTATCTATCAACTCCACCAGTAGTTGAAGATATTTATTTATGGAAAAATTCAGTTTGTGACTGGTTTGTGGTCATCCCAGATTGCCGGGTCACTAGGGAGCACCGGGCCTAACTCTTCTCTGAACTCACGTGTCTAGTGGATATTTTTAAACAGAGAGACGCGTGTGCAATGCTGTATGTAGGTCATTATAGTCAAAGAAGAACGACATAATTTAAACTGTGCATAAAAAAATGAACTTTCATTAGTTGTTCATTCTATATGAAGAGACAGACAAATGGAGCTCGAGAGAAAGACAATATCACTAAGAGGCATATTTTCAAAGCACTTAGCCTTCCAAAGTTCCATAGGTTTCTATGTGCCTCTAAATGTACTAGTTGTGTGTGAATTATGTACTTGCTAATATATCATATAGTGTACATATTAGACTGTTTAATATACTCCATATTACATATAGTCACGTTCACGTTTGAGCTGTCTAAGTTGTCAGCAGCCAAACATGTCTGCAAGCCCGGAAAAGTCAGTCAGAACAGTAAATATTATTAATGTAAATGACAGAGGGAAGACCTACAATGACACGTGTAAGCTCTTTTCTTTTGTTACCGAGACTACAACTTCAGCAGAAAAGGGACTGCGAATGTGAATGTTCACTAACCAGGGTTGAGATCCAGGCAGTGAGTCGAGTCTTCATTCTCCCTAGCTGTTCACCAGGGCTGAGGGTTTCCATGGACAAATCCAACCCCTTTTCCTCCCAGTCTCTCAGTTTTCTCTTCTTATTTGTCCCAATCAAGGCTTCTACTGAAAAAGCATGCGCTCTGGAGCTCAGGGCTACAGCACTTCGTCTCCTTTCACTCATTTTATGCCCCCAGCAATTAAAAAAAAAAAAAAAATCCTTTGTAAATCAGCAAACAACGGCTATGCACAAAAAGTGTAGGGAGGAGATAGGGTGGGAAAAGCACCCAAAACAAGCAACAGTCCCCCCAGGAGCCTCTTAAGAACTACATGAGCCGGAGAACGGTTCGGGGCGACATTCCTTCCAAAAGCCAAGTCTCCTAGCACTTCTTCACATTCAGGCTTCTCAGATTTTATATTTCATCATTTCTCTCTCTCTCTTTCTCTCTCTCTTTTTTTCTCTCCCTCTCTGTCTTTCTTGCTGTTCCTCTGATTGATCCAAACTGCTGAGAAAGATTTTTTTTTTCCTATGCAAGAGCTGGGCAGGCCGTGCACGCTTGTCAAAAGCCCAGGACCAATAGGAACAGGAGAAGTGGTGGAAAACCAAAAGCTGCGGTCCAATGGCAAAGAGATCAGAGGCAAGTTCTAGGGCAAGGAATGTGGCCAAGTTGGCGTACTGTGTTCACGGATTAACTCTATGAGGGCTGTCTGAGCAGCCCTTTTCGAACTACTGGCCTTGGCCAAGGGACATCCAGGACGACTTAAAGTACCAGAATGCTACATCTGATAGCGCGTTTCCCAAATTCCAGGCTCAAATGACTCTGAGATGCCAGGAAACAAACAAACCAGGCTTCATTCTCTTCTTAAAATAGTTTCTAATGTGCAATAGGAAAATGCGTGATCATTAAGAAAGTGCAATAAATAAAAAGATTGGAAAAAAAATGTATATACAATTCCTTTTGCTAAATGAGTTCTTTCAGAGGACCCCAGAGTTTTCCTAAGCGGCTTTTACGGTCTCACTTCTTAAAAGTTCACCATTAAAGAAAAAAAAAAAAAAGCGGTTTCTTGCATTTCTGTCCTGCCTAAGGTGCTAATAAATTATTATAATTATCGATGTTAGATTACCAAAGCACATTTTAAATTGATGAGGACTACACTTGAACACTTTGTTGTATGCATATTAACATTTTTTTTTTTTTTTTGTAAACTACATTCCATAAAGTGTGTTTATTCAGACATAAGTTGGGCAGATTTTTTTTTGGCAAATGTTGAAATAAAAAAAAATTATGTGAATCAAACACTGAATTCCATCGCTTGGTTGCTTTTTTCAGTGTCTGAACTTGTACATCGATACATGGACAGGCATCTAGCCAGTTATTTACCTACTAAAATAATGCAGACAGTATGCAGGAAGAAAAATTTTCTAGTAATTTACAAATTCATGGTGAACTGAACTAAAGTCCTTCTCATGCTTTTTTGTTTCTTTTTTTTTACTACAAAATTTTTGGAAACATCGTGTTATAGTTTTATGTCGATGTTCTTTTGCAATCCGCCCTGGATTATTTCAGTGAATGGCAGATTATTAACTATAACACATGAAAGAGAAAAGAAAAAGGAAAGGAAAGGTCTTCCAAAAACTGTTTGAAAATAAAGCATCCATGGTGAAAGGCACGGATGCGTTTAAACCCATAGTTTAATAAAATTCGAATCAGTGCTTTCATTTAAACAGAATTGATCATTTAAATACTTTACGTTGACTATCTTTTTAAAACTTGATTATATGTGGTTATCAGAAAACTCATCTAGGAATGTAGAAGGAGACATTTTTTTTCAAGGACCGTTCAGTAATATTTCCAAAGGCGTTGTTCTTCTGGTTCTGTACTACTGGACACATCATTAGAAAGCATGGTCTTAGGATGCACGGAAAAAGATGAAGGCAAGGTTAAGATATTACTTCTGAACCAAATGAATAATTTTTTTTATATGAGCCTCTTTCTGTTATTAGCAGAGCTCGGCAATCTGACAGGCCCAGAAATAGCAGAGAGCACAGGAAAATCGGATGGCAAGTTGGAAATGTCGTTTTACAATATATTCACTGATTTCAAGGTAGTTACAATTTCACTTGTATTGGACGATCAGTAAAGAAAGCAACCATTAAATCTTTATTTATGTGGAGAACAGCTAATCCTGAGTGAGTGCAAAATCAGTTTAAACTTTTTCTCGCATTTTCGCCACCATTTCCAGTGTTTTCCTAAAGTACGTTGGATTCAGTTATATTACCCGCAGCATGTCTGAAGGTTAGTCAACAAATCACAAAACTAATATTTTAACTAGCTTTCTTTTTGTATTATCATTATTCTACCGTTACTCTCACATCTAATCAAGAAGCAGAACAGCTGACTTTTTCTCTATTGATAAAGATTATTGTAACAGTACTATATATAGATTTTAAAAATAATGATGTGACCGTAGTTCTATTGTTCAGTTATATATGGCTATTTTTGTTACTTTGGAGACTGTTCTGTGTTCATTCTTCTGACAACGTCCCAGCATAGGGCCGACATTATGAAAGATTTAAAGATAATGTTATTTCTTTTAATAAGCATTCACTCTTTGGTGCTTGCAATAATACGGAAGAGAAATGGGTGCAAAGGGAATACTAATCTCTTGACACCAAACCCATGCATTACATTGTGCCTTGTACTGCTATGCACATCGGAGGCTATAGAGAGCAATCCGAAAAAGACACAGGGCACACTTCAATTTAATTTCTGACAGAGTTTAGATGAAAAGCATACCCTGGCTTTACCTGAGTTCATAATTGTTTCTATTCTATCAGTCCTTTACGCGTCTCGCCCTCTTAGCCTTTCAGTTTCGGATCTGGTTTGTATAAACTGAAGGCGTACATCTTTCCCAGTCCCAGTGTGAGAATTCGCTACAGACTACAAGATGCTGGTAATATCATCCAGACGTTATAGAAACCTGAAGAATATTTAAAAAGAAACTCAATATTGTCGTAAATAAACTGGGCAGCTAGGTGCGGGCTTCTAATGGCACCTGTGGTAGCACTTTGCATTCAGATATATTTTTAATTAATTGACTAGGCAGTACAATCGGTCATTATTTTTGAATCAAACCACTGAAAGGTTTCAATTTGAAAAAAGAAAACAATTCAAAATGTTATCTTATTTGAGTAACAAGAAAGAGCTATTAAGTTATCCATTACGTTGAGGAGGACTTTCTAAGTAAGTAAATAAATATTCCAACTAAAGATGTACAATTCAGGTCATTAAAATATTCCGCACTAATTGAGATTTTATTCAAAAGCAACACTGCTGTTCTGACCTTACAACATTATTAAATCACTTGTACAGTAGTTGAATTCAAAAATAGAATTCAACTTTTTTTTGGTTGACTCCTCTATCTCTCTCTCTATATATATGTATTTATATTCAAACCCCCACAATATAAAACACATTGCAGGCTGTCCTGCTGTTGTGAATCGATATAGTGGGAATATTTTTGATCTTTCTGTCCTACTTCTTCCTGATTTAATGAAATCTTTCAATTTTTATAGACTACTGAATTAGCTACATGTTAACAGTCGGGCATGCGTCTTCATTTGGGACCTGACAAATGGCTCTTATTTTATTAATTATGATTATGATTATTATTATTTTAAACAAACAACATCTTAAAACTTTTAAATTTTCCACATGCTTGTCATAAAATATCACGTTGCCTCAACTCAAATACAATTTCACGATCTAATTCTAAGTTTTTAAATTGCCCACCATAAATTATCTGTTTCTATCAGGACAGCGAAAAAATATATCAGATTATATACATCCAGGCAAGTTTCCATCAAGCTGCCACTTTATCCCTAAACGCTTGTGATAAGCAAAGATCGGGTTTTTTTTAATTTCAAATTTCAGATTTTTAAATTATCTCATTCTGTCTCCATTGAATGAGAATGGGGCTTGCACGAGCTAAGTTTCTGATTTCTTTTTCGGCTGAGGAAAAAGTACAGCAGAAATAATATAACCCAATGCAGGTACATAATTCAAAACTCACATTTTGCCGCCCTGTTGAGCAATACTACTAGTACTACCCTAAATCCCCAAGCTGTTTGGATTAATATTTTGAAAAAAAAACCTAGCAAATTATTATTTGGATTTGATCCACCCTAGGGATAAGCCACTTTGCAGTGAAAACGAATACTGACTTTTCTTTTTTTTAAGTTCCAATACTACTAATCATTTCTACAGTACTACTAGAAGAATGCAGCACTGTACAAATAAGGGACAGTCCCTGCTCCATACAACCTATATCCTGGTCAAGACAAACATACAGGAGAAAAGAGTTCTAATTCAAGAAAACAATTCTTTACAGTAATGTTGTTTCCTATAAGGAAAACGCCTTGTGAAAATGCAATTTATAATACAATAACGGACGAAACGATTGGGAAAAGAAGCTGGCTAGATATTTACGTTGATCAATTATTCCACTTTAAAAGAAACAAGGTGCTCTAACTCCGGGTTTTTCCCCCCAAGATATTTTATGAAATCTATGTTTGTAAACCACCTTAGCAACATTCTAGTAAGCCAACAGGAACAGCAATAACTGAAACATAGACCAAACCAAATGGAATGAGTAAGTTACATAAAATGCATGAGAGTCTAAATAGACTCTCATGCATATTATGTAACTAACTAGGCATCAAAAATATTATGTAACTAACTAGGGGGTATGTTTACTTGGGCACCTTTAAAGGTGCATTAAACACTAATACGCCTATACATTTCTATGGATGCATTAGCATGTAATGCGTGTAAACCATTAATACACGTTAAAACCACCTACGCACCTATAGCACATCTTAGTAAGCATAGTGCATCAAAAAGTCAGTATTTTATACAGTAGTAGTAGTATTAACATAAGAACATAAGCATTGCCATACTGGGACAGACAGAAGGTCCTTCAAGCCCAGCATCCTATTTCCAACAGTGGCCAATCCAGGTTACAAGTACCTGGCAAGATCCCAAAACAGTACAATACATTTTATGCTGCATATTCTAGAAATAAGCAGTGGATTTTCCCCAAGTCCATCTTAATGATGGCTTATGGACTTTTCCTTTAGGAAGCCGTCCAAACCTTTTTTAAGCTCCACTAAGCTAACTGCTTTTACCACATTCTCTAGCAACAAATTCCAGAGTTTAATTACAGGTTGGGTGAAGAAATATTTTCTCCGATTTGTTTTTAAATGTACTACTTTGCAACTTCATTGCATGCTTAGTCCTAGTATTTTTGGAAAGAGTATGGAAGCGATTCACATCTACCCATTCCACTACACTCATTATTTTATAGACTTCTATCATATCTCACCTCAGCCGTCTTTTCTCCAAGCTGAAGAGCCCTAGCCACTTTAGCCTTTCCTCATAGGAAAGTCGTCCCATCATTTTTGTCGCCCTTCTCTGTACCTTTCCTAATTCCACTATATCTTTTTTGAGATGCAGTAACCAGAATTGCACACAGTATTTGAGGTGCGTTCACACCATGGAGCAATAAAAAGGCATTATAATGTCCTCATTTT